>NW_026862910.1:0-62492 GCF_026571515.1 Ruditapes philippinarum | reverse complement strand
ATCTATCATGAACATGAGTTTTCAATCAAAATAACATATAATATTGTGTTTCTATTAAAATGAATATCTTAGGGAAATTTATTGTAAAGCCATTTTGGTCTTTGATAATCGCTTTATAGAGAGTAAGGATTCTAGGAAAGTTCGCGGATCAGATAGAGTGACTTATCTTAAAATAATGACTATATTGGTTATTTTTCCCTTATTAACTCCTCCATCACCTAGTTTGTTTCATTCAAGGTTGATGATCAGTTCTGATCGCCACGATATTGTTGGGGGTTGCCGTTTCATAAACGCTGCTGATCTTTGTTTTGTTAATTTATTTATGTTTTATTCATATATATATATGGCACCCCTGTTTTATGCAGTTTCGGATTACCTTGCAGTTTACCCGATGTACCACCAGACGACGTCAAATATCCTTTTAAATCTTTTGAAATTGATCCTTTCTTAATTAAATGATTTTTCAATAATGGGGCTGGAAAAGCTATACGGGAATGAACAATACAGAAAAACAATAGAAAATTTGTGGAAAAATAAATTAAGAACCTATAGACCGTATGGAGTTAATACAAAAGAATAACGCGGCAGACGGCAACCAACGCCACGGCGGGCGTCGTTCATTGACGTTACGTCACTTCCATTGTTTTTGTTTGATATATTTGTATGTGAAATAAATGCTGCTGAAGAAGCCGCAAAGCCGAAAGCTACGGCAAATTTAAAATAGCGTTTTTGCTATATACGGCAAGTTAGAGATTTTACTATATATATATATATATATATATATATATATATATATATATATATATATATATATATATATAACGGTTATTGTTGTTATCTGTTTCTGCTTCTCAATAAAACGCAACAGGGTTTTAGAAAATGGACAGCTAATGAATAAAGATGTTTTATAAGATACCTTGAGACAAGACTGTCAATTGTCATTATCTGATTTTGTACAATTGTGAGTTTGTTATAAAAGCAACACATGTTACCTATGTTAGCTATGTCCTAGATGATTCACTATCAAAATAATTCATATGAAGTAAATGGTTTTAAAGAGGTGTACTTTAAAGAGCACATTTTCCATAAGTATTATAAGTATTTCAAATAACGATAACATTTTTGTAATTTTGGAAATATCGCTTTGACAAAAAAAAATTGATAAAGTGATTTAGTATGAGCATGTATATGACAAATAGAGAGATGTTTTTCTAGAAACATTTTTTTTTCTCTAAATAAAGATATGTGGAACTGATCTTGAATTTCACACTTGACAACAGCATGCATATTTCATTATTTTATATTGTTTTGTTATGTGTAAATGCAAAAGTTCTTCATTGTATTACAGACCTTACATTACGGACCAATTCATTTTAATATTTGTTATACTAACGTTTTACGTCTTAACTACAAATTAAAGTCTGTATTGTTCGTGTTTTCAAAAAATCATTGATCTATATATTCCCTGCGCAATTGTTTGTGCTTGATTTTTTTAATATCATGACTTATCAAAGTATGTACAAGTACTAAAATTTAAACAAAGCACATTCGACGTATTGTTCGTTGTCTAAGGGTCAAAATGTCTCGGTATTCTTCTAGCTCTGTAACACCGCACTTTGGGGTCAAACGCACTTTGGGGTCCGACCCCAAAGTGCGTTACGTACTTTGGGGTCCGACCCCAGAGTGCGTTACGCACTTTGGGGTCCAATTTCGACCCCAAAGTGCGTTAAACAGGTACATATGCATTTTTGAACATCAGGCAAACGACCGCACTTTGGGGTCATAGAAAATTAATGTTCATTATGTTTTAAATAATATATTGTAGTCAAAGCCAATGGTAAACAAAAAATTAAGGTATTAAATAGACACAAACATGTGACCTGAATTATAGTAGAATCAATAGGGATTTAAATGATCTTGATTAGAATGTGAAGAACTTTCACCAAATAAATCACTAGATAAAGAATTTGTATCAAATTTTCAAATATTCTTTCTCAAATTTTCCATTTATTTTAAAAGAATGCACACCTTTCATTAACTCCATTGTTTTTAGCTAAATGCATTATTTTCCCGTTTGTTATTTACACATTTTATAGAAATATGATAGTCTTAGCATAGACAAAGGTATAAATTCTGGGAAATCTTAGTAAGACATTTCAGTAAAAAATGTGCCTGATAATATGTTGGAAGAGCCATTAATTCAGCTAAATGTGGCATATAAGAAACTTGACTAGGTATACGAGCCCTATTGCGGCTTTAAGTAGTAGTCCGTACAATGCAGTACTAAAAATATCAACTATGTAAGTAGTCGCACATTAAGAGTGGAGCTTCAGAATATTGTAAAATTCTCACTTGGGGTATAAATGGGATTGTGGGGTATCGATCCCCCCGAGGGTTAAAAATACCGTTTAAAGGCCCATTATGCTTTTATTTGTTTTTCTTAAAAGCCTTTTCATTTTGATGTTCCTTTATATTATCCAAAAAATACACATTGGCCAATTACCTGAACCATCTTTTTGATCTGTTGCTTTTTGGCAATGATGAGTACAGATATAGTGAATTAGTATTTTATATGGAAGTCAAATACTACAGTGTTTTGACTTCTTTTATGACAAATAATTTCACATTTATCGCCACTTTACATTTCTCTGATACCATTATTTTAACATTATAGAATTCATGTTTGCTGTTCCTAAAGAAGTATGTAAGATTTCCCATAAAAAACCTCTGGCGAACGGTTTGTTACGGAGCTTACAAAAACCCTTAAGTTTGTTGATAAGCTTATTAATGTATTTGTAAAAATCACTATTTATAGACCGATCGAAAAACTTGATGTTTCACCAGAACATTGCAATAGAGTATATTTATAGATCTTTTGGAAAAAAATACTAATTGCATTTAATTTCATTCCCAACATATTTAAAATAGGGCTCAATATGGCCACCCAAAGTTATCAAGTAAATGACCGACAGAACGCGATATTTTTCGCAGCATTTTTAATTCTAGGAATACACAATTTCTGTACTGGAGTATTTTGAACGGTGGCATATAAGTGTATTTGTATATTTTTTTCTCTTTTGATACTTTTTTTTTTTTTTTTTTTTTTTTTCGTACGAATTTTTGTTTGTTTGTCGTACATATTTTTTTTTAGTTTTGAATACATACTTATTTTCGTTTTGCAAATGTATTCCCTTTTCAGTTTGCATACATATTTTATTTAAATTTTGCATACATATTCTTTTTTAGCTATATAATATATTATATAGTCCGCGGTAACCCAAAGAAAGGTTCTGCATATGGTCTCGATGTGGTTAACATTTGTCACAAGGTGCCTTAAAATCCTTAAGGGGTTTCGGAATAAGGAGCGGACATGAAACCCAAGTCTTTACCCTTTGACCTGTTGGTGTGACCCGACCTTGAGCCGGGCACACCTGGCATATATGTTCTGCACATTATCTGGATGTGCTAAAGAATTGACCTAAGTTTCATAATTCTCAATTCTCAGGGGGTGGAGTTGATTGGTGCATATTCATCGAATAATTACTGATCACCAATCAACAGCCCTTTCCAAATAGACACTAATATAATAGTATATAATAATAATAAACAATTATTATATAAAATAGTTATAATATGAAAAAATGGGCCGAAAAAGGTCGGCCGAAACCAGACTCCCCCCCCCGGAAAACGATTGGCCGATTTCAAAAAATGGGCAGAAATGTGACCAAACCACTGTGCTAGTTTTTATACTCAACTAATCTATGGGCTATTATGAGATTTGAAGGCTGTTTTGATAGGCTTAAATATGTATGGAAAACAAAAATAAAATATGTACGAAAAACAAAAATAAAATATGAATGCAAAACTAAAAAAATATGTGTGCAAAACTGAAAAAAATATGTATGCGAAACTAAAATAAAATATGTATACAAAACTTATAACAAAAAATTGCAAATGTCACTTTTATGCCACCGTAATTTTCTTATATATGAACACAATTTTTAGATATTTCAAGTGGTAAAATTAATGAAACTTTTATCACTTAAGCATCATAAAGTATTGACCGCCATCTTGAACTCCACCTCAAATATTCCAATGTCGCAGATTAAAAATAAGTCAGTACTCAGTATTTAAGCAGAACTCAGATGACACCTTTAGACCTCTTGAACCCAAAGTGCGTTGATATGTAGCATATTAATGCACTTTGGGGTCAATTTCTCGATTTTGACCCCAAAGTGCGTTGGACCCCAAAGTGCGGTGCGAAGTTTAACGCACTTTGGGGTCGAACCCCATAGTGCGTTTGACCCCAAAGTGAGGTGTTACATAGCTCGTTCACCTTGCAAGCACATGCCAAATGTCCTGTTTGACAATAACAAGACAGTGTACTGTTAGGAATTTGATAAATATTTTAATGTCAGCTTATTAAAATATTTCTGTTAGTAATTTCTAATCAATTAATTAGCGTCAGTTGATATTAAACAAATTTATTTTAGATATCCAAACGTATCAATTTAAACATATACAATACATAACATCGGATATGTACTTATGTAGTTAAAAAACGTATTTGAAGCTTATGCGCAATAACAAATTAGAAATGTTACTGTTTAAATTTTGTTATTCATTTTCCAACAGTAAATTAGCCCGTTTGTGTCTAAGACTCACTGCATAGGAACATAATTATTATCATTCTCATACTTTATGTCAACATAGCACCAACGTGCAACTATTGCAAATGTAAAATAGAGAGCATTGCCTTTAAATTAATATTTACTTAATGCTTAAGAAAAGTAAAACAAGTGTTTGATTATGTTATAATAATGCAGTTAGAACACGTAAGATATTTAACAGACAAATAATGTAATGCTGAATGTGCAGTGAGTTATTAAGGTAGCAAAACTGTAAATAAATTAGCATTTTGACTTCAATACTAAAATAAAACACTATATCTTTACTAATTGCCAACAAAGTAAAAGATGCAAACATAGTTTATCCATCTGGCAAATAAGTACATATTGTGAAAACTGTAACAAGATTCATAACATTTACAGTTTTTTAAGGAAAAAAATATAGCATTTCGGAGGAATAATTGGCCTTTAAATAAATGAAGGGCCTTTAAATAAATTATTCATCCAATGCACCAAAGTCATAAAAGATATATATGTTATACAAAACATTTTAAAAATTGCAACATATGTTTCTCGTATTGTATTATATAAATGGTTTTCTGAACATTCACATTTCTCTTTCAAATTCTACACCCGGCTTATATCCTAGTTTAGATATTGGCACCATTGTTAAACCAATTATGTTATCTTACGTATATGACTGTGCATGCTGAATACTGTTTTACATCAACATATGATTATTGCAAATTGCAATATAAAATTTGCGAATAGACACTTTTTCTTATTTTACTTCTCTTTTGATTTCCAGATGAAAAGTCAGATTATTAGAAAGTAAACTCAAATGGAGATGATCTCCTGCGGGCACTGACAACAAGGAATAAGTAACAGGAATAAGAAACTCAGAGCTGACTGACTTTAAGAACCCATGGCGTGGATTTATAATGTTAATGAAAATATTTAGCGATTGATATTACTTAAATTTAACATTTCATCGTGCATTCAAAACAACTTGATAATACACAATAAAAACAAATTGATCAATTTAAAGAGCACGGGCTATCATTTATTAAAACATTGGTTGAAGGTGGTGGTGTTGGCAGTTTTCAATCTCTCTTCGGACCACGTCATAAAGAAGCATTCAATTGATCAGAACGCAGTTTCCTAGGCAGGATGTCAAACGAGCCCCATTCACAGCTCAGTGAATACAGTCATGTTATTGTGAAATATTTGAAAGATGTGCAGGAATGTGTATGTTTAGCAGTTTTACCAGTAACATAAGCATAAGAACTAAAATTTCTGTACAGTCACTAACGTTCCGTCAGTTTTCCTCTTACTTAAATAAATCTCGTATTCGCAGTCAATGAATTGCCAGCGCCAGTTGAAAACGAGTGGCCTTTAATAATTGTTTCTTATGTATCTAAAGGAGTACTGATAATATATTGGCAAAATTTAATGTATGCACAATACTACTTATTTTTAACGAACGTCATGTCTTTGCAGGGAACAAACAAGTTTAGCACAATAATTTAATACACTTATGCTCAAATTGTACACAAAATTTACGATCTCTGTAAAATGAACATATTTGATATTGAATGGATGATGCAAGACTATTTATCCTACACGTTTATAACTCTCGTACAGAAATTAAATTTTGATTGAAACAACATGCATGCGATATGTACATGTGAGTACATGTCTGGTAACATATGTTCTTTATAGGAGAAATTAACAATTGTGCAAAATAAATCAGATATCTAGCATCAGAAACCAAAGGTCTATATAATTTCAAATCATTTATTTCTATGACTTTACTTTTTGTTTTCTGATAACATTGTCCTGTGAATTTCTGTCAACGGTTGTTCTGATGAAACTGTATGATGCAACTACGGCAAATGATATTATGAAATATTGCCAATATGTTCTATTGAGTATGTATAAATTCGAAGTTATATTAATCAAATGTTTGACATAGTTACTTATGTAACATACAATCTAACATGATTGCACTATCTAAGCGTCGTTTTATTTTCATCAGAACTTTCATTTTTCTATCAGATATTTGTGTATTGTCATGCGTAATGTGTTTTAATTGAGAATTTGACGAGGTAATATATTATATTTAAAGGTTTAATGACATACCTTATGTAAATGAATACATCAGAAATTGTCAAAATATTATAACTGAGAATTAAGCTTCTAAAAAGTATAGCCTTCTTGCCTGCATTTAAGTAAACATTTTCACTTGATGACACGGATTATATAGTTCTATTTCGAAAGGAAAACATTTAAAAAGCAGTTGAAAAGAAATGAGTAAAAGATTTATCAGTTCATAATGATTAATTTACTGCCTTTCATGGCATATTCTTTGCAATGCTACATGGCGAAAAATTGGGTTTGGTGTTTTATATGTCATAAAATTGAGACCGGGGAAAGGCAAAAGTAAATCAAACATTTAATAGCAAGAGTTAAGATAATTATATAGTATGTCATATTAGCATTACATATAATAATATTGACATTAGATATATGATTTGTCTTAACATTTTTGTCCTAACATGACTTAATTAAATTAATGGTAACTTCGAAAAATTTGGCACCTCTGTTTCAATCCTTATCACAGGTCAAGCTCATACCTAGTCAAGTCTCTCTGGGTGGCGGAAGGTTCCCTTTGTGGCGGTTTTTACCTCCCAGTTTGGTTATTTCGATACAAATATGTACATGCCATCTTTGTCATGTTTGTTATTATGTAACATTTGTCATTTATGGCATTTAATAAATGCCCTATTTCATTCAACCTAAGTGTTGTGTTTTATCTCATACCAAACAAGTTCGTCTTGCCAGTTATATTTGCTTGACCTGGACAGTACATAAAATAGCAAGAGTTAAGATAATTATATAGTTTGTCATATTAGCATTGACATTTCATACTCTAATTTACAAGAGATTCGGAATCAAATGCATATGATATCATAAAAGAACAAATATAACCTCAAATGATAAGAGCCAAGTAAACTTACGATGACTTAGAAATTCGTATTGCAGACAAAATACCCCCTTGTTTACGTTTTGTTTTTGATAAATTATTTCCCATTCAATGCTGATTCCTTCCCTTTTCCTTAATAAGTCTTTTGCGTGCTATAAATCCATTATTGAAACATTATAAAGCGGTGACCTGTCCTTGTCCAATTAGAAAAAAAAAGTTTCTTTTAGAAGCTTATGCGCAATAACAAATATGAAATGGTAATGTTTAAATTTTGTCAGTTATTTTCCTGCAGTAATTTGGCCCGTTTGCGTCTAAGACATTTTGCCTGAGTTGTTAGCCTCGTCA
Organism: Ruditapes philippinarum; assembly: GCF_026571515.1. Taxonomy (NCBI): domain Eukaryota; kingdom Metazoa; phylum Mollusca; class Bivalvia; order Venerida; family Veneridae; genus Ruditapes; species Ruditapes philippinarum. The sequence continues at coordinate 54,533 of NW_026862910.1, read as the reverse complement.
ATGCATACAAATATATTGTTTTACCTTATGTCTACATAGCAACAACGTGCAACTATTACAAATGTTAATTAATATATAGCATTGCCTTTAAAGGATAGTTTTGCTTCACAAGATTCATGAACAATTTGTAAATGCAACGTATTCTGTATCTGAAATGTTAAGGCATTTTATTCACGTATGAATGCCAACTGATGTACCAACAAACCTGGTTATGGTAAACGTACTCCGCAACTTTAGAGAGTGGTTCTTAAGTTCAGCATATATATATATATATATATATATATTTAACATTATCATTTTTATCATTAATACCACTAGCTTTAAATTATTAACAGTTGAAACACATGGTTGTATTTGTTTGAATATGCTCATGGGTGAAAGGTTAATACATGCTAGTTTAATACATGCTTATTTAATACATGCTAGTTTAATACATGCTAGTTTAATACATGATAGTTTAATACATGATAGTTTAATACATGCTAGTTTAAAACATGCTTTAATACATGCTAGTTTATTACATGCTAATTTAATACATGCTTAATTAATACATGCTAGTTTAAAACATGCTAGTTTAAAACATGCTAGTTTAATAATGCTAGTTTAATACATGCTAATTTAATACATGCTAGTTTAATACATGCTAGTTTAAACATGATAGTTTAATACATGCTATTTTAATACATGCTAGTTTAATACATGCTAGTTTCATACATGCTAGTTTCATACATGATAGTTTAAAACATGCTACTTTAATTTGACTTTAGGCATTGTCCTGGATCACACCTTACTTCTTTTCAGTGTTTCTTTTTGGGTGGGATGCTGATGTGAACAGTAATAGAATATAGAGATTGTTGTGACTACATGCAGGAGTTTGCTGGTTTTAATGAACACTGCAGATCAGATACAACGCCCTGTACATTTCATACAGTACCAGTATTCTTGTTAAGCTTTTGGTGTTATGTGTTATCCATTGTTATATATATGTTGCAGATGTGTTGCAGCATTGTGTTAAAGATATTGTATGCTCAAAGTTGAAATAAGAAAATATTGAAAATTGCTACACAGTATCTTTGTTAATATAAAATAAACAGATAATGATGTTCCAACTGAAAAATTCTACACACAAAAGTTGGTGACACTATGATGATTTTGTGTCATTAAAAATTTTGTTTGTCTTGTTATAGGGAAGTGGCTCCCAATACATATTTTATTCATTCTTTTATTCAAATTAGGCATGAATTCAGTAAGAATTTCCTAGATTTCAATAAAGTTTTGTGATTGAAATATTTTATTCAAGGATAATCATAGTTTATCTTTAATGTGTACAACATTTGAAATATATAAAAAAAATCAGGTGACCTTTAGCTTTATGTAAATCTCCTATATTGACACTTGTGGGTTTAGAAAAACACTTGCGATCAAATCACACAGAATTTGGTTAGGATCTATATTACCACATGATTAATATGCCACGGTCATTTCATAGCACCTGCAAATGTTAATCGTTTTAAAGATCTTAAATGTTGTAACTAAGGTTGTTACCACACTTAAGTGAAATATTATGTATGTATATAATTATGCTTCCAAAACAATTTTCAAACAACGAAGAATATGTAAAATATGTACTGCAACAAATTGTCCACAATATAATTATGTATTCATTAACATATATGCATTCATTTTTTAAAAAAATCGACTAAGACTATATTTGAGTCGTGTCACGACAAAACCAACATAATGGGTTTGCGACCAGTATGGATCCAGACCAGCCTACGCATTGTCGCAGTCTGATCAGAATCCATGCTGTTCGCTATCAGTTTCTTTATTTGTTAAAGGGTCTGTAAGCGAACAGCATGGATCCTGATCAGGCTGCGCGGATGTCTTGCCGGACTTTTTGCTATATTCAGTCAATGCGCAAAATTTAAGGGAAAGTCTTTCAAATTGTGATGTAAAAAATGTACATAAGAAACAGATAAAAAACTTTATTCTACAAATACAGGATTTATTTTCATCTTGTGGTATGAAAATTATCATATTTCACCTAAATATTTATTTTCATTCCACACGATAAAAATAAATACTGACTTTAAAGAAAAATATTGAATGCTCTCTATACACAGTCAACTCAGGTTATTCTGAAAACATGCATGGGATGCCGAAAACGTTGTAACCAATATCTCGCATTGTCTAGTCGAAGGAAGGGTTTGGGCTCTTAAAGCCCCCCCCCCCTCCTATGTATACGTGTCTGAATACGGCTGTAATCTAAATTCAACTTAAATTCACTTAGAATGTTTCATAATATTATCATGATATTTTGCATGTAGCATTCCCTAGCGGTCTACAAAAGTTATAGAAGTCATGTCCCGGTAGAAAAAATGGCCCCGCTCAGGAGGGTAGGATCCACTAATTTAACTTAGAATTTCATATCAAAAAGTAGTATAGGCGTCTCTTTAACGTCACGATTGCGCATGCGCGGCGCCATATTGGATTCTTTTTTTAGAATGACATCATCGTTCTATATTTTGAAATTCATTTTTAATCTCCCGGAAGTATACGGAGCTGACTCGTATACACGATTTAGGGCTTGAATCGCGGACATTGAAGGTCAGGTCCTCGGCCCTAGACGGGGAGATAATATTTCAAATGAAAATTATATGTATCCATAAAAAATATGAATAAAATGACTTACCTTCCAATTAGGACATTTTGTATTTGAATAATAGTTTGTATTATTCATATATCATTTTTAATAAAAAGTTGTATTAAAAACTGATTAAATATTAAAATATTATTTCAAATGTGTTTTTTTTATAAACATTCCAAATAAAAGAAAATGCGTTAGTAATAAGATATAATTGAAAACTGACTGACTAATTGACTCTTTATAATACAATGAATAAGACAATTAATTAATTTAAATGTGTTTCTTCATAAACTTTTTTAACATATAACAAAATATATGAAATTAATTTTCAATTTAATTCGATATTATGAGTCAGTCAAATAATGTTTCTATATAAGATAATAATAAGGACTTTTACTGTAAAATAATTTAATAAATATTTGCGTAAAATACATACATACGATGTTGACTTTTCGGCGTTCCGCAACGAAATGACTCTTTCAAGTTTTTTGTATTCCTAAATACGCATGACCGGTTCTAGTGACCTCATTAGCTAATTTAAAAACGGACAAAAGGCTATTCAGGTGTCAAAATTAATCCATTCAGAATGTCAACAATGTTTGGCTATGTTGATTTAAGAGCAGATGTGCGGACAATGGTCCATTCAACTGTTAAAATTAATCCCTTTAAAGTTGCCACGCTGTTTGGCGTGTGTTTATTTAGGGACGACTACTTTAACAATGGTCTATTCAAGTGCCAAGCCTAACTTGTTTACATTATTTGGATTGTGTTTATTTAAGGACGGAAACCTTAACAAACGTTCATTTAACTGTCAAAATTAATTCCTTTAAAGTCGCCGCGATGTTTGGCGTCTTGTTTATTTAGGGACGAATACTTTAACAATGGTCTATTCATGTGCCAAGGCTAGCTTGTTTACATTATTTGGCGTGTGTTGATTTAAGTTCGAAAGAGTTAACAAAGGTCCATTTAACTGTTAAAATGAATCTCTTTAAATTTGCCACTTGGTCTGGCGTATGTTTATTTAGGAACGGATATGCGGACAATGCTCCATTCAAAAGTTTATCCGTCTAAAGTAAAAGCGGGTTAGCAATAAGCTATTGTAGTGTCAGTTTACCACTGGGGTATAATTTTGAACTCATTTTGGAAAAGAAATGCCAACATGTTTTTAAAACTGATCACCACATAAAAAAAAAACAAAAAAAACTTTTATCAATGGTCACTAAAACCGAACAAAAATACAACAGAAAAAGCGTTTTTCGTCTTTTGTGCAACATTTTACGATATACATTTTGATTTTTTTCGCATAAAATGATAGACCTGACAGAATGCTTCAAAATAAACCCTAGGTTCTCGATTCGACTTTTAGCCGTTCTCGAGTTATGACCAATTAGCGATTTTTAAACCAATTTTTAAAAGTCCATAAAACCGTTAGATTGATATGCCGTTTGAAAGATTTCTGCGAGTAGATACAGAAAATGTATTATTATATGGATCGAAAAATTCGTAAGGGCCTTTCGAGGGAAAATAAAAAGCCACCCAATGTTTACCCGGGCCATTGCTCGTATCCGTATTGGAAATTACGAATCTTCCTTTTTGTTTGCGAATTTTATCAGCCGCACACACTGTCACTGGATATCCTCGCAATATATTTTCTAACTGATAATTGTTCATTTTAGTAAGTCAAGTGACTCCAGTCATTGTCCGTTCGGCGCTTCTTACGCTCCGGTATAACTGGAATCTTTGTTCCATTTAACTTCCGATTTTGCAATTTCAATCGCTTGGGCCACTGGGCTAACCAAATTAACTGTAGGGACGCTGTGTATTTTTTAGCTCCTCTTCCCTTCCGCTAATTTTTAGCTTTTCCTCGGTGGGCTTTGAGTTTTCGCTTCTAGTGTTTCGACTCTTTTACGGCGAATGGCCGCTACCTACAATGTAACGGCCTTTATGATCGGCTTTAACGTACCCGTCCCCCAAGTCCTTGAAATGTTGATACTATTTCTCTGGATCATCTTTATAAAAGGGACCCATTTCATTTGTTTAATAATCGTTATACTTCTATGGAACCCATTGTAACGTTGTTAACTTAAGACTGGCGATCCTTCTTACGCATTTTCATCATCCTCATCGTTTTTATCGTTCTCATGATTAGAAATGTTAATGTCGTGACTGGGCCATAGAACCTCAAACAGATCTTTTCTTAGTTTAATGGCATGTCGAATAGATTCCTTAAAATTCATACCGTGTTGATGTCTAAGTTTCCTCGCAGACTGGAAAATTTGCTGTTGAGTAGGGTCCTTTTGCAATACATAAAAGTCAATAAGAAATTGTGCATAATTTTGTCTCAACATTTTCCTCAAATGCGGCAACACATCATTTGCAGCTCGAGAAAGAGCATCATCGAAAGAGTACTCTTGATCTATGTAACTGTTTAGTCGTTCCTTAAATTGTTCCGGAATAAGCCCTCCTCTGAGGGGCTTTTTAAATCTTCGATCCCATATGTCATGACGTGCACGTTCTTCTTCTATTTCCTCTTTTATGCGCTTACCAGGAGGTCCCGCGTAATGAAAGACTTTCTTTTCATTCCAATATTTTCGTCTTCTGACTCATTTTCCTCCTCTTTTTCCTCATAATCATTATCAACATCATCATTTAAAGTATTGTCAGACAAGTTTGATTCTCCGCTAAACTCATTTTCGGAATCATACGCATGCTGTCTTTTCCTAGCTTTGACTTTCAAAAATGTTTTTCGCGTAAACGGTCATGTTCTTGAGGTAGAGGATTTCAAGTCTTACCACTAGATAACCCTTGAGGTCTTGATGTTGCTCGTTCGAAGCGTTTCATAAAAGATGTTATAGGAGGAAGGATATATTCCTCGCTAACGTAGCCACCTGCTGTCTGTCAATGGGGTTATTGAACAATACTAGGTACTGCGTATTTAACGCAACGATATCTCTGCAGGCTTTTCCTTGAGGAAATAAATTTTGAGTTAGATACACGATAGATATGTTCCTGTGTGTGACTGCCTTTGGTAAAAAGATCGGCGATTCTCTGGTCACATTTGGCCTGTGTCATCAAATCGTCAAAAAACGATCAAGTTCCTTTTACGCCCGTCAATATACTTTGGACTATTCAATTAAGTAGTCGGGAATTCTATGAACCAAATTCTATCCCGGGTAAATTCTACGCTGAAGTTCGTTCGATAGAATCTGCCATTGACCGTAACACCCAAATTTTTGATGCGCTCCTCGGTGGTGGACTTACTATATCGGATAAAAAGCAATGTTTTTGTCCATTCAGTTTTCCCGCTACCGCTTGGGCCCGGAGACGACCATCGAAAACGGATGCTGAAAACGTCATCTTTTCTGACCCAGGGGTTATTTGTGGTGATGGATGGTTATCTCTTACAATTTTCGTCAGTCTCGTGCAGGTTACGATGATGGTTCTCAACATGACGTCGCGTCTTGAGAAAAGTTGTTGACAAATTTGACATTGATTCATTATTAAAAAAAGACACAAAGTACACTGAACGTATTCGTTCTTATACTGGTTAGTCACCCTTCTTTACGTTGGAGTGAAGTGTTGTTGTTGTTAGTGGTGGTGGTGGTGGAGGTGGTGGCGGCGGTGGCGGCGGCGGCGGCGGCGGCGTCGGGCGGCGGTGGTGGTGGTGGTGGTGGTTGAGTGGTGGTGAAGGAGCAGGAGATTTTAATGGTGGTGGCTGAAGGAGCAGGAGAATTAATAGATGACAAATCCTGTTTTCCAGGTCATACATGTTTATTGATAAAATATACGCAGTAAACATATTCTTACAAAGAAACACAAAAGATATGTTTACAATACAGTAGTACACTATCAATGTTATGGTTATACAAATGAATGTCAACATTTTTTTTCGTCTAATTTGAAACAGTAGATACCGTTGAACTTAAACCACCGAATCCTCCAAAATCCGCAAAGGTGTTGACCTAGTTGTTGATACAAACGCACCAAATCCGCCTATTGGGGACGGTTTTTTGTTGAGGAGCGCCTACTATTTTAATATATTTGCGCAATTGGGTGACCACTTGTGATGTTCTCTCAATGCAATGTCAGATCTAATCCCAGGCGCTGTAATTTTATGTGACATCTGAAACACTCCCACAAGTCTGATTTCCCGCTGTAGTATAATCCCGCGCTTGCCAGTTCGTACTTATTTTCGGGAGTAATTGTTTGGATACGTATCGAACGTTCTTAAGTCTACTTTCGTAATATTCCATGTTTTGGTTGAAGGATGTACGGTCAGTGGCGTTCATCTTGCTTATATGCCAATACGCTAATAAGTATTCATTTTTATACACACGTATAAAAATTCTGATTGGCTGCTATTTTTGGCATGACGTTATTCATCTATTTATGGTATTTATAGTCACGTGATCAAAATCATTGGTCAAATAATCCTCTATCTGATTGGTTACATTTAGTCCGTAAGAAAAAGAGAAACTGCTGTTAAATTGGACAATGTCATTTTAAATTTAGATCAGCGCATGCGTATGATGTTATCGCACTGGTGACTTCGGTCATTTGGTGATTGGACGTCATAAAAGTAAACATCATTAACGCAGTAATAGTTGAGTTTATATTTTCGAGTACAGTATTTTCAATGAAGAATGATTAAAAGATTTAATAGTGATTTTTATTCCGATTTTAGTCCGTATTTATTAAGAGCGCCTTAAAACATTTCGTACGATACCAAACATGACCGGGTTATATTGACTAAAAAAGGCGTAAATCCAGATTTTACGCTTGAGTGATTTTACTTCATTTATCGGGTCCTATCTGAGTCAGCGATACAAAATTATACATTTTCTAAATCTAGTGAGTAATACCTTTCGTCCGATACAGGTATTGATAAGATCGGTCCGTTGGTTGGGGAGAAAAAATGAATTTCACGCACGAGTGCCGTGTGGCAGCCGTAAAAAGTTGCCCCGTACTTCACTTCAGTGTTGTTATATTTTCTGGTCCTTCGGGATCATTGATGCCAGCACTATAAAGTGTTGAGAATTGAGTACCGCTCAAGCCGGTGCTAGGGGGCGTGAGGGATGTTGCACTTATTCATTATCCCTCATGTACAGACTCAATCAAACCGAGTCTGCAATTCTTATGTTATTTTGTTGTGATTAATGCTTCCCGAGGGATCACTTGTTTCCAGAAATTTTGTACTTCACAACAGCAGGTGTCAAGTGCCGTGTGGCAGCCGTAAAAAGTTGCCCCGTACTTCACTTCACTGTTGTTATATTTTCTGGTCCTTCGGGATCATTGATGCCAGCACTATAAAGTGTTGAGAATTGAGTACCGCTCAAGCCGGTGCTAGGGGGCGTGAGGGATGTTGCACTTATTCATTATCCCTCATGTACAGACTCAATCAAACCGAGTCTGCAATTCTTATGTTATTTTGTTGTGATTAATGCTTCCGAGGGATCACTTTGTTTCCAGAATTTTGACATCCGGTTTGATCGCGTGACTAAAATGTACTCGTCAAGACCTTCAATTTGATACCAAACACGACTATGTTTCGTTCATAAACGAAAAAGTTATGCGCGTTTTTCCGCATGAGTGATTTTGTTTGCCATATCCAAACTCTCCTATCTCAAAAACGGTAAGAGATAGATCCATATAATAATACATTTTCTGTATCTACTCGCAGATATCTTTCAAACGGCATATAAATCTAACGGTTTTATGGACTTTTAAAAATTGGTTTAAAAATCGCTAATTAGCATAACTCGAGAACGGCTAAAAATCGAATCGAGAACCTAGGGTTTATTTTGAAGCATTCTGTCAGGTCTATCATTTTATGCGAAAAAAATCAAAATGTATATCGTAAAATGTTGCACAAAAGACGAAAAACGCTTTTTCTGTTGTATTTTTGTTCGGTTTTAGTGACCATTGATAAAAGTTTTTTTTTCTATGTGGTGATCAGTTTTAAAAACATGTTGGCATTTCTTTTCCAAAATGAGTTTAAAATTATACCCCAGTGGTAAACTGACACTACAATAGCTTATTGCTAACCCGCTTTTTACTTTAGACGGATAAACTTTTGAATGGAGCATTGTCCGCATATCCGTTCCTAAATAAACATACGCCAGACCAAGTGGCAAATTTAAAAGAGATTCATTTTAACAGTTAAATGGACCTTTGTTAACTCTTTCGAACTTAAATCAACACACGCCAAATAATGTAAACAAGCTAGCCTTGGCACATGAATAGACCATTGTTAAAGTATTCGTCCCTAAATAAACAAGACGCCAAACATCGCGGCGACTTTAAAGGAATTAATTTTGACAGTTAAATGAACCTTTGTTAAAGTTTCCATCCTTAAGTAAACACAAGCCAAATAATGTAAACAAGTTAGGTTTGGCACTTGAATAGACCATTGTTAAAGTAGTCGTCCCTAAATAAACACACGCCAAACAGCGTGGCAACTTTAAAGGGATTAATTTTAACAGTTGAATGGACCATTGTCCGCACATCTGCTCTTAAATCAACATACGCCAAACATTGTTGACATTCTGAATGGATTAATTTTGACACCTGAATAGCCTTTTGTCCGTTTTTAAATTAGCTAATGAGGTCACTAGAACCGGTCATGCGTATTTAGGAATACAAAAAACTTGAAAGAGTCATTTCGTTGCGGAACGCCGAAAAGTCAACATCGTATGTATGTATTTTACGCAAATATTTATTAAATTATTTTACAGTAAAAGTCCTTATTATTATCTTATATAGAAACATTATTTGACTGACTCATAATATCGAATTAAATTGAAAATTAATTTCATATATTTTGTTATATGTTAAAAAGTTTATGAAGAAACACATTTAAATTAATTAATTGTCTTATTCATTGTATTATAAAGAGTCAATTAGTCAGTCAGTTTTCAATTATATCTTATTACTAACGCATTTTCTTTTATTTGGAATGTTTATAAAAAAAACACATTTGAAATAATATTTTAATACTTAATCAGTTTTTATACAACTTTTTCTTAAAAATGATATATGAATAATACAAACTATTATTCAAATACAAAATGTCCTAATTGGAAGGTAAGTCATTTTATTCATATTTTTTATGGATACATGTGTATAATTTTCATTTGAAATATTATCTCCCCGTCTAGGGCCGAGGACCTGACCTTCAATGTCCGCGATTCAAGCCTTAATTCGTGTATACGAGTCAGCTCCGTATACTTCCGGGAGATTAAAAATGAATTTCTAAATATAGAACGATGATGTCATTCTAAAAAAAGAATCCAATATGGCGCCGCGCATGCGCAATCGTGACGTTAAAGAGACGCCTATACTACTTCAAAATACTACAAAAATATTCTTCTGGAAGTTCTGGCCCAGATTCTCTACAAACCTTGGGTCACTTAATACTGGGGTATACTTCTTCTTTTTCCAATATACTGGCCACCTTCAAGTAAGGAATGCCAGGTTAATGCGTAAGAAAGAAAGAAAGAGTAAAATAGTGAGGCATATATACAGTGCAGCTTAAAAACAGACAAGCATGCGGTTTAGATAAAGGGTTGGGACAGATGAGTACGGAATGATTCAACTGTACCGGCTGAAAAAGCATCTGGAGGAAAGCTGTTTCAGTCTTTGATGGTGCGTGGAAGAAGGATTGTTCACGATATTGGATGCGGCAGTAGAGCATCTTGTAGAATAGGTTATGTGTATTTCTTATAGGCATGAGTTGTGAGTTGTCTAGAGCGACCTTGTTGTTGATGAATTTGTAGAGCATGATCAGCCTGACCTCCTTACGACGCTGTTGTAATTATTTCAATTCCAGGTCTGCTCGCATGTCTGTGACGCTGGACCTGTTGTGATACTTGTTCCTAACATACAGAACTGTGCAGCTCGTCATTGGACCATGTCTAGACGGTGTTTGTCTTTTTCTCGTGGGGGTCCCAGACAGTGCTTGCATACTCCAATTTGGGGCGGACTAGAGCTTTGTAGGCCGTTTCTTTGGTGGATGTAGAGGTGATGTTAAAGTTTCTTTGCAGGAAGCTGGTGGCATGGTTGGCTTTGTTGCAGATGTTATGTATATGTTGGCCCCAGTCAAAGTTGATCCGAGGTGTTTAGCTGGTGTGACGTGCTCTAGAGTATGACCATGAAGAGTGTAGTTGTGGCAGATGGGGCTTCTTTTCTTGGAGATGGTGAGGACTCGGCATTTGTCTGGGTGGAATGACATTTTCCACTTCTCTTCCCAGACAGCTAGTTTGTCGAGGCAAGCTTGTAGGGTGGAACAGTCGGACTTGTTGGTGATGGCGAGGGAGGCCAGCATATCATCTGCAAATAGTCGGACGACTGCGTTGAGACCCTCTGGGATGTTATTGATGTAGAACAGGAACAGACTCGGGCCAGAACAGACTGGGACGCTGGATTCTGCAGTTACTGTATCTTAGGTTACCCCTTCCAAGATTACAGATAAGGATCGGTTGCTTAGGAAAGCCTGAAACCACAGGTTTGTCTGGCCCTGGTGCCGTAGTGCTCCAGTTTGTAGGATAAGTTGCTGTGTCATACCTTGTTGAAGGCCTTGGCGAAGTCCATGATGAGAACATCAGTCTATTTGCCATTTCCATGTTCTGTGAATTCAAGAAGCTATGTTTCACAGGATCTGCCCTTTCTGAAGCTGTGTTGGAGAGGATAAAGAATCTTCTGTTTTTCGGCATGGTTCGTGATGAGGCTGGTGACAATGTGCTCTAGGAGCTTGCAGCAGATGCAGGTTAGTGAGACAGGGCAATAGTTTTATAGTTTATATCTGCTGCCTTCCTTTCTTGTCGCCTGGGGATACATTGGCTGTCTTCCAGTCATTAGGGATGGTGCTATTTTCTAGTGATAGAGTGAAGATGGTGGTGAGTTTGGGAGCGATGTCAGTTGCCAATTCTTTGAGGATGCAAAGACTTATGGTGTCGGGTCCTGCAGCTTTATACAGGTTCAGTGCGAGAATGAGTTTGGTGATTCCGTGAGAGATTATGGATATCTCAGGGGCTACAGGATGGGTTGACTGTTGATTGACGTAGTCCCCCTTCTTGAAGCCATTAACAGTGACTGTGATGTTGTCTGTGAATACAGATTGGAACTGCCGGTCTAGTACGTTCGCTTTGAACTTTGAACGGAATGTATTGTCCGTGTTCTTCTAGTCCAGTAATTGTTTGATTCTCTTTCTTCTTGTGTTTAATGAAGGTCCAGAAACGTTTCTGACTGCTGTGTAAGTTTGGATCTGTAAGCTGCGGTGTCACAATATTGTCAACATATGTCCAGTATGCTTGTCGGAGTTTCTTCTACACTAAGTTTTTGCAGTTCTTGTAATTTCTTTGATGTTGTTTTTTGATGTTGTTTGTCTTTGGATGTTTTCATTTTCTTATGGAGACGGTCACGTTTCCGAAATAGTCTTTTGATGTAATGCTATCCAATCGAGCTTTCTTTTACAGGGGGATTTTCCGGGTTGTGTGGATATGGGTGACAGGGCTAAGGTCAAGCTCAATGAGGTCAGTGTCATGGTCAGACATGCCGAGCATTGTTGTAATTTGCTGTACTTTGCTAGGAGGTTTGTTATAACGAGGTCAAGAGTGTTGTTATTTCTTGTTGTATCTTTAATAATTTTGATAAATCCATTGACATCTAGGCAGTCTGAGAACTGATAGTGGAGGCGTGCATTGGCCGTGCCTACTTTCAGAGTTTTTGATTTCCAGGCCAGCCTTTGAGGTTAAAGTCGCCCACGATGAGTAGTACGGTGTCTTTGATTGATGTAGCACAACTAACAGATTCTTGGAATTGTAGCAAGCTGTGTTCATCTGATGTTTTTGGGGTGGTAGAACGAGGAAAGAAGCAATGATTTGGCTCCAACAATGTTGACCTTGGCCCAGACTATCTCACAGCCTGTTTGGAGTTCTTGGATGTCTGTGCTGAGCATTGAGTCCTAGACTGCGATAAGTACGCCTCCGCCATTGGCTGTCTTTCGATCATTTAGCCATAGTTTAATGTTGTCCGGGACGATTTGGTTGTCGGTGATAGAGGGGTCCAGCCATGTTTCTGTGATCATAATATCAGGTTTGGTGTTGTCTATGAGGTTTTCTTTTCTGTATTGCTTTTTCTTAATGTACAGGCAGTTAACATTCAGGAATTTAAGTGGTAGATTTTTTGGTGGTTTCTTCTTTAGGTTTCCACTTCTTTCTGGAGTTGATGAGTGAAGAGTTTTTAACTGTTGTTGTGTCTTTGGGCTCTGCAGATTTATGCTTGAAAGCGATAGTAATTCAAAAGGATTTGACATTGATAGCGGATGAAGGTCAAAGCGTACAGCTCTAGTTTAGGTTGTTGCAGAGAAGGATTTAGGATACTTAAGGTTCAAGAGTGAACATCTTAGCAATTTAGGTGGTACCATTGGTCACAGCTAGGTGTGGCAAACAACGGCCAGGTGATCCCATGTTACTGTCTGGTGATATGGGTAGACAGTGCTGTCGTTTAGTGGGGTCCAGGGTTTACTTTGACGTCATTTGAATTGGCGAGAAGTAGTAGAGTTAAATATACTAGGAAGACTTCTTGTCGGAGAGTTTATTGCTGGTACTGGTATGTTTCCGTCTGCAAATACTCAGCAGAAGGTGTGTTGACTAGTAATTGGTTATGTCGTAGCATGTCTTGTGGTTAGCTTTGATGTAGAGCAGAGCTGGAATACTATCAGATACATGCGGTTTCTGTGGAAGGTATACTTATATAACAGCAAGTACATAGCAAGTGTACCATAGTGCTGGTAGACCTTCAATTGTTTTCATTTTAGGTACTAAGTAATTTCAAGTTGTGTGGTCTTATGCAGTCTTGTTTATATCATTTTTTTGCAGTAGAACAATTTTATTTAAGTAGGCATAATAATATACATAATATTTCAGTCAATAAAGTAGATAAAATTTACAGCATTCGCCCTAGTTCCCCCTTTAAATGTTAATCATGCAATAGAAAAACATTCATATAGTCTGAATGTAGTCTAGCATAGTAAAACAATTAAGTTTTGTGTAAAATTATAATGCCGATAGCTACAAATGTGACATATTTGTTATCAAACAGTTCATAGTAGATAGTGAGTGACACCATCAAATCGTTAAAAATCATGCAGTCTGGAAAGAGGAAAACCCAATCTGACTTCATTAGACTAATCTGACTTCATTAGATCTATTGGTATAATGGTTACACAAGGTGTATTAGATCATTTTCAAATAATTATATAATAACATCATTTTCATAATGAAACACAAGTTTTTACTATTAATCATTCGACGACAAGTACAGACCGGGCCAGTAAATATGATACTATTCTTCGGTTTCTTGTATTTGCTGGTCAAAAGAGACCGGGAGAGACCGGGAACCGGAAGTGACCGGATTGGCAAATAGTATATCACACATGGTTACTCCCCTTTGATAAATGATCGTCATTGATCCTGCAAAAATATTTTTCGTTTAACAGTTTGTTTCAATAGAATATCAGGTAAAAAATATTTAATATTTTGACATAGATTTAGTTTCATTTGATTTCAGACTTTGAATAAATACATTTTTCTATGAGTACAAACATCTTTTCTAACAGTGTCGTCTATCGGAGGTTTATCTTACTGTGTGTAGTCGAACCCCATTGTATCGGGGCAGCACAAAATACCCCAAAATTTACCCAAATATTGCCTAAATAAATAAATATTTTATACTTAAAAGTGATGTTTTAATCATCAATACAATATAGACTTTCACTAAGATGTAATGATAAATCTATACATTTTCCTATCATTATGTTTTGAACCAAAATACAGGTATACTGAACATGGTAGACAGACGTTTCACTATTGAGACGGTTCACACCAAGACGGTTCACACCAAGACGTTTCACACCCAAATGGGAGTGAAACGTCTTGAAGACGTTTCACTCCCTTTTTTATACCAAAATTATTTTGATACTTATGATATACGATGCTGTCCGGTAATCTTGCGCACCTAAGCACTTATCGGCTAATTTTTTACGATTCAAATAAATACAAAAAAATCATAATTATTTTCCTATTTGCAAAAATCTTAAAGACATATAGACACAAATATTTTTTGGAAATAACTCATTGAAATGCAAGAGTGCAACAATGTAAACACTTAACACCATGTTTAATCTCAATATCCAATTGTCCGGTGATCTTGCGCATGTGTTATGAATGACGTCACGGTAGCTCGTTTTTAAAGTATGGTGTCCCAGTAGTACTATCAATATAAAGTTTGTGAGTCCAGTTAATGAAAAGTTAATTTAAACTGTTCAAACTGTTCAAACAAAACTGTAACACAAACTTATTTACATCAAGGGTTTGTTATTTTACTGTTCACTACTACACCCGGGACACCTGAAATCATCACTACCATCTTACTTTTTTTAATTTTATTTTTATGATTAAAATCGTTGTTCTGTTTTCTTTTCAAATTTTGTAAAAAGATGACCCTTTTACGCTTCCGGAGAAAATAAAATTGAAAAGCGCGGGAGGGGCTTTCCATTTTGACAAGATGGCGGGAGTCGGCAGGAGATAACAACTGAATACACCTTTATTTGCAAAGGGAAAAAGGGAAATTTCAACGTTTTATCGGTGCAATACTGTTTTCAAATGTGTGATATTAAAATATAATGTATTTTATACACATGTTTCGCATTTCATTGTTTAAGACTTACAAAAAATAATCAATATATATAGACAATATATTTAGTATATTGATATTTTTTATTACTTGAATAATAATAATTACTTTACTGGTAGTGATTTCAATATTTAAACTGATACTTAATATGATAATATGTCTTTGTTGTTCTTTCTATGTTATTCTATTTTTTTTTTTAATTTACAGTAAATAGAATTTTCTTATGTTGTTACACTTATAATAAAATTAAAAGTATACACTTATAATAAAATTAAAAGTGATATTTCAGAAATTTGTCTTTCATTTACACCTCTTATCACTCAACCAATAATTAAATGAGTAACCTTCTAATAATTGGTATTAACAATACCATTGAAATCAACAAAATGAAATATTAAATTGAATTTCCTTTTTACACTGTTTGATATTAATGAAATTATAATAAATTTGTTAACTTTCCTAGTAAACATCTCTAAAAATTGGGAGTGAAACGTCCATACAATTGACAAAATGGGAGTGAAACGTCTAGGTGTGAACCGTCTTGGGAGTGAAACGTCTCAATAGTGAAACGTCTTGGGAGTGAAACGTCTGACATTCACTGAACATCACTAATTCCGCGTCATCACTAATTCCACGGTAATGGCATATTTTCATGTAACCAGTGTTAAAATTGGCCAGAATTGACATATTTTATTCAGACACCCAAACAAATAAGTTTTTGTGCAAAATATTTTAAATCTGTAGATTTTGACGTAAAACAGAACAACATTTTACAAACTTCTGCAAAAAGCAACAATAGTCCATTAAATTCGTGCATACGTCTGAAACAATCGTCATTTTCTAAATGTTCTTGTTTGTTGAAAAAATCAATTTTGAGTAACAAAGTAAAGATAGTTTTAATAATTAAAATGAAGCAAAATAACATGTAGAAGTTTTGACTGAAACATAAAAAAACTGAAATGTTACACCATTACGGTGATTACCGCGATTTAAATGATGACATACAGTTTTCAAAATGGCCGACATATGGTCTACGTCTGGTCCATTTAAACTGATTTTGACTGAAAATATTGTTGTTTCCTTATGTCATACAGCAGAAAATACCAATAAGTTACAGCTTATGACAATTTTTGTACCATAAGTTTCAAGTGTTGTTTTCTTTCTTGGTTCAAAGTGTTAAGTACCGTGAATTAAGAGGAGCACAGTATATATATATGTACTCCATGAAAGCTATTTTTTTAAACATGGACACTTGTATATGATATGAAATCTCAACAAAATTACACCTTATAAATGTAAGTGTAGACAACAAATATACATGTATATTGATTTAAAATTGCAAGTACTTTCATAAGTTACCTATATAGTAGATAAGCAAATGTCACAACTTTATTAACATCTTAACTGCCCATTTCAATGGAATGAATGAAAGTTATAGCAGGGTAAGTCATATTATTTTTATAAATATTTATTTATTTCTGATTATTATCTATATTTTACAAAAACAAAAATAAATGTGGGTATATCTGGGACATATGATAAGTTATCGTATATCCCAGGGTATATTTGGGTATTTCGTGCTGCATCATGCTATGCATTGTATCGATCTATTTACAAATCTTTAGATTTTTTTGCAAAATGCACTAGCTGCTGGTTGTTTACATTTACAACAGTGTCACGAAAATCTTTCGCATTTGTTTTATGCTGTAAAAGTGATCAACAACATGTTTCCAGTACTGTCAGATCTTGTAGATTATAAATAGTGGGTTATTATTAAAAGTACATTAACTGTCTGTTGAAAGTTCCTAAATTTATGCTGACAGTTTAAAACAGACATCTTAGATTCTAATTGACTGAAAAATCTAACATAAAGATGGTTCAGGCTTTCCAAACTTTGACAAACTGAGTGATTCTCACAATGCATCGATATGATGGCGTGACCTAATTCTTCAACCTGTTTGACATGCCTGTAAATATTTGTATATTCCAAAGCGAAAAATTATATATCAGGGATGTTTGCCATGTAAATATTATGTCAAAAGAATCAAAATAAATGAACACGCCCCGAATGTTTCCATATTGAACATGGAAAAGCCGACATGCTGAAAATAAGTATCGAAACAAATGAGGCACAATTTAGCTTAATATCAGGTACGACAGCATTTATTTGTTGATGTTGTTGGTGTCATGTTAGAATCGATAAAGTGAGTGGTTAGCCGTACTGGCCTGTTTGGCTACCCAAAGGTTCTAGCCGTACATGAGTCATGTATAGATAGCCAGGACACACTGTATTGTCTAGCTGTACGGCAAAATTATACGAAAGTCGAAAAATGCATATGTCATTATGAGTCTTTAATCAAGAATTTTACTAAGTACCCGTATTTGCTCTTGTATGTTTAATTTGATATTGGTTATAAGTTGCCGGTAGAAACCGGCGACTATATTTGTAACAGTTTAATATTATATCTATGGTAGGAAAAGGCCTTAAAATATGAAAATTAAAGCAAATCAATTATTGAACAATTAAGAGCCACAATTATTTTTCATAATCTTAAAAATTCAAACATAAAGTAACGTTGCTCAAGGAAGTGAAATATACAAATATTGACATCTTAGAAAAAACATTACAATTTTATAAAATGAATTAAAAATGTTTCCCTATGGACCAGTCATTGAATATAGGGATACTTTTACTTTTTTCTAGGTGTCAAGCATTTCTATTTTATGATAGATAAATCATGAATGATATTTGAAATGACACGTTTAAATTATTTGGTTGTTTATATCTTCTGAGACCTTTTATATTTCATTATTTTATCTAATTATAAACAGATTCTCCCTGTTTGTAAGAATCCTGTGACTACACATTGTATGTTATTGTTTTAAAATCTTTTAATAGTAACAGATTCAGATTGCTGAAACTTGTGAATAGTTGGAAAAAGGTACGGCGGCCGATAAGTACCATATTTTATATGTTTACATGTAGGTCTGTATATCCATAATTTACACATTAAAGAATAGATTTTCAAAACCTTTTCATTTATTCTTAGGAAAGGTTTTAACTTGGCCCTTTCTGGTTTAGTTAAGGTTGAACATTATAAAATAGATTTATGCTAAATAGGCACATTAATTGAAATAAATTGTGGTAATCGTCGTCTTCGTTATATTCCGTCAATTTCCGTTGCGCAGGTTACCAAAACGGTATAACGGTATGGATCCGGAATCTTATTAGATACATAGAAAAAATTAATAAAATATCTTTCTGTTGATATATCTTATCGAACGGAAAGGCAATTAAATGTTAACTATATCGTATGTAAGGACAGGAATATTGATTTCAACTAAATTATACATATTTTCGATAGCGCATATGAATATTTTTTTTATGGAGATACCACTTTTACGTTAGAATTTCTTTGTTTTATGCAATAATTAAAACATATATATGTTCAGAGTCACTTCGCAAATATTCGATGACCGTTAATTATTTGGCGATAATTATCAGATTCTGAAATATACAATACGGATTTCGATGTCTGGTGTAATGGTATATGTATAAGGTAGATAACAAGCATTATCACTCGCCTTACAAAATTTATCAAATTATGAAATAAAAAAAATGCTAGAAATGAAACACTATTTATCAACTTATGTTTCATATAGTTAAAAGAAATAATAAAAATAGTTTTATGAAAACTGTAAAAAGGATTTTCAAAGATTTGAACTTGGCCTACTAGGTCACAACTTCGTCATACTAACCACCACTAGGCCATCAAGCAATATTTATTGATCTATACTATTAATAAAATCTTTAGCATTAATCATAAGTTACGTAAAGTAACGAAACACCTCCCGAAAATTAATGTGTCTCAGGTCAATATTGCCAGACAATACTTGCTTATTTAATAACCATACCAGTTCCTTGACACTACTGCTAAGCAAGTTTGCTTCATATATATGATGTTTTATTGTGAATAAACAGTTACTCAACATATTGTTCTTTTTTTCTTTATTCTTGAACCATTAATTAAACTGATATTTTCTTAGTATACTTATGATAATACAATCATTTTTCTATCCGGCGACTTGATGCTTTAGCATCAAAACATCTACTTGTCTTTACTGTACTCGCTACTGATAGAAATAGTCTGTCGTCAGCTAGTTTGGAACTGTCAATCTGTGTATTGCTTCGTCATTTTGTAAAAAAAAAAGAATTTGAAGGAAATGCATGTGTTGTCATCTTGAAAAATGTCATCAAAGTATACAAAGTACAGTCATGCAAAGCTTTTTTTATCATTTAAATAACAAATAGTTTTAGTTAGAATGCCATTGTTTTTTATGCTTTTGATTTGTTGTTTTATTTGTATGAAAGATAAATTATTAAATCATATTTTGTTAATGAAGCACATGTAATAATTAATCATTATGGCCAAAGAAACTTGTAGTCAAAACGGTGTGATCTGAGTGGAATAAGTGAATAAATAAAACATTCAAAATAAAATAACAGTGAAAAGCAAAAACAATATTAGCAAATTACAGAAACTGTATTTTAAATAGATAAATATCGAACATAAAAGCACAATCAATTAGCCTAAATCAAAGCCTATACAGGCACTGAAAATGAATTTTAGAATGTGTTTCACTGAACATGCAAACTCAATCTAAAATTATGGAACAAACTTCCACTGCCAGTAATTGATGCAGTAATCAGAGCCCAACAATAGTTATTTTTGGTCCTTTTTCCTTTTTAAAGGTGTTGACAATTAAACTTATTGAAACAATAAAAACATAACTATTTAAGTTTACAGTTCCACATGCATTTTCTTAGTAAGATGAATATTCCCATATATCAGTACATTGTACAATGAAACTTTGAAAGCAAACTTGACGACCCTGAGTGTCTGTAGGAATCTAAAATGTTAGAATTTGTAAATATAAGGTGAATTTTACAAGTGTTATATATGATGATTTCTTTAATTCCAGGTCTTACTTCCAACAAGGAAACAAAAGCTGGCAATCTGGATAGTAAAGAAACACTTTGTGAGAAGTTATCACCTGAATTGCAAAAATGAGGTGTGCAAAGAAATAAGATGTTCTTTGAAAACACATATGACAATACATACTGGCGAGAAGTGTCATGTGTGTAAAATTTGTGATAAAGTATTTTCTCAAGAACGATATCTTACATACATATAGCAACGCATACTGGTGAGAAGAATTATATGTGTAAAATATGCGGCGAAGCATTTTCTCAACAAGAAACTTTGATCACGCATATACATGCTGGCGAGAAAAAACATAAATGTAAAATATGTGAGAAAACATTTTCTCATCGAGGTACACAATGTAATTTGATCACACATATGACAATACACCCTGGCGAAAAGAATCATGTATGTAAGGTATGTGATAAAGCATTTTCTCAAGAACAACATCTTATCATACATATGGCAACATGTACTGGCGAGAAGAATCATAAATGTGAAATATGTGATAAAGCATTTTCTCAACAAGGTACTTTGATCACGCATATGACAATATATACCGGCGAGGAAAAACATGAATGTAAATTATGTGGTAAAACATTTTCTCATCAAGGTAATTTGATCAGACATATGGCAACACATACTGGCGAGAAGAATTATATATGTAACATATGTGATAAATCATTTTCTCAACAAAGTACTTTGATCAGACATATGGCAACACATACCGGCGAGGAAAAACATGAATGTAAAATATGTGGTAAAACATTTTCTCATCGAGGTAATTTGATCTTACATATGACAATACATACTGGCGAAAAGAATCATGTATGTAAAATTTGTGATAGAGCATTTTCTCGAGGACAATATCTTATCACTCATATGGCAACACATAATGGCGAAAAGAATCATATATGTAACATATGTGATAAAGCATTTTCTCAACGAGGTTCTTTGAACAGGCATATGACAATACACACTGGCGAAAAAATACATACATGTAAATGTAAATTATGTGATAAAGCATTTTCTTATCAAAGTAATTTGATCACACATATGACAATACACACTGGCGAGAAGAATCATAAATGTGAAGTATGTGACAAAACATTTTCTCATCGAGGTGCTTTGATCACACATAAGAGAACACATACTGGCAAGAAGAATCATAAATGTAAAATATGTGATAAAGCATTTTCTCATGGAGGTAATTTGATCACACATATGGCAACACATACTGGTGAGAAGAGTTATATATGTAACATATGTGATAAAGCATTTTCTCAACGAGGTTCTTTGAACAGGCATATGACAATACACACTGGCGAAAAAATACATACATGTAAATGTAAATTATGTGATAAAGCATTTTCTTATCAAAGTAATTTGATCACACATATGACAATACACACTGGCGAGAAGAATCATAAATGTGAAGTATGTGACAAAACATTTTCTCATCGAGGTGCTTTGATCACACATAAGAGAACACATACTGGCAAGAAGAATCATAAATGTAAAATATGTGATAAAGCATTTTCTCATGGAGGTAATTTGATCACACATATGGCAACACATACTGGTGAGAAAAGTTATATATGTAACATATGTGATAAAGCATTTTCTCAACGAGGTTCTTTGAACAGGCATATGACAATACACACTGGCGAAGAAATACATACATGTAAATGTAAATTATGTGATAAAGCATTTTCTTATCGAAGTAATTTGATCACACATATGACAATACACACTGGCGAGAAGAATCATAAATGTGAAGTATGTGACAAAACATTTTCTCATCGAGGTGCTTTGATCACACATAAGAGAACACATTCTGGCAAGAAGAATCATAAATGTAAAATATGTGATAAAGCATTTTCTCATGGAAGTAATTTGATTATGCATATGAAAATACATACTGGCGAGAAGAATCATAAATGTAAAATATGTGTTAAAGCATTTTCTCAAAAAAGTCATTTAATTAGACATATGACAATACACACTGGCGAGAATAAGCATTTATGTAATTTTTGTGATAAAGAATTTTCAAACTGCTATTCTCTGAAAACACATATGGCAATACATACTGGTGAAAAGAGTTGTGAAAAAGTTTCAAGTGTGTGATAAAAACCTTTTCTCACCAAAGTGTATTGAACCTTCATTTACTCTGGCGCAAAGAAACATAAGTGCGATGTGTGTATTGAAACGTTTTCTCAAGGAATACACAATTGCGATACAAAACATAAGTGTGATGAAGTGTTTTCTCAACCAATTCATCTTATCACACATATGATAATACAAACTGGCGATAAGAAATGAAGTGTGAAATATGTGGTATAAAAGGATTTTCTACACAAGTTTCTATACCGCCCCCGTGGTTGATGGGTTAGAGTCGATGACTTCTAATCCAGTTACCTCTCTGGCGTGGGTTCGATCCCCGGGAGATGCTTTGATAGTTTAGCGCGGAGGAAGGTAGTCTAAAAAATTGACGAAAAAATCTCGGTGGGACGCTCTAGGATGGCCCGACTTGAGTGTATGGTCGCCCATATGGGCTTTCAGGTGGCGACCTTAAATAAACGCATTTAAAAAAAAAAAAAAAAAAAAAAAGCTAGTCTAGTACTGGTGTAACTCTCCAGGAACGATGGTTAGTAAACTACCCGCCTATATGACTGAAATACTGTTGGCAAAAGGCGTAAAATGAAACAAACAAACAAACACAAGTTTCTCTTATCACACATATGAAAATAATACACACTGGCTAGTAGAAACATAAGTGTCAAGTGTGTGAAAAAACATTTTCTCACCAAAGTGAACCAAACCTACATATGACAATATACTATGGCGATAAGAAACATAAGTTTGAAGAGTGTGAAAAAGCGTTTTCTCAAGAAATTCATTTTATCACACTTATGACAATACACACTGGCGATGAGAAAGAGAAGTTTGAAGTGTGTGATTAAGCGTTTTCTTAACAAATTCATCTTATCACACTTATGACAATACCGATAAGATGATTTTATCATTTAAATATAAAAACCTTTTTACTTAAGGAATGCTGCCTTAAAGAATGGGCAGAACTTTACGTTTACTTTTCGTTAGTCAATTTTTCACAGAGTTCTCCAAGAAAGTCTGCTCTTCAATGATTACAGTCAGTCACGGATTTATATTACTATATTGTGTAATATAAATCCGTGAGTCAGTTCATAAAAACGATTGTAACGTGTCAGTTTGGAAATAAAATATAGATGGATCTTAGATAATATCCCGGTTACTTGTTTTATAATACTTGTACTTGTATAAAACTATAAGGTACAAATTTTCATTCTCATACTAAAGAATGTAATTACAATTAAAAAAGAGACTCTTTAAAACACAGCGACTAATTTGTGTAATTGCTGTTCATGTTAAAACCATCCAGGACCAAAGTATTTAAATAGGAATCAGTCCACAGTTATTTGCCTTTCTTTGGCCACAATAATGAAGTAAATCCGCATAAAAGAGTGCCTGTGTTTAATGCCAAATATTAATGAAAAATTGAATGAAAGAGATAGGATAAGGACATTTTCTGAGTTCATTTCAAATAGCTGGTAAATGTTCGTATAGGTAACATGTGATATCTTGAAAATGTTTACTTTTGACTTTGAATCCAGCAATCCGAGTTCAAATCTCGGTAGAACCTATTTTTGTACACAATGGTGATTTTTTTTTTATCTTTTTATCTTTTCGTTTCATTCACAATTATTGGCCATTAAGGATTTTTTAAGTTTACTATGAACATAATATAAGTTAACATGTCGGCTTCTACTTTCATTGCAAGATCCGTGTAAACACAGCTACTATACCTGAACCCCTGTTTATAACCATATGTACATATTAATAATTTTAGTGTTGTCCTAGCTTAAGAAGGAATTTTGGTGAGCTAAACTTGTAGTGAAATGTATTTGAACTAAAATTTCTCTGACATGTCTGAAGGGCTCGCTTTGAGTATTTGCCTCATTTATATGAAGTATATATAACCTGGGACACAAGATAATCATAAGTAAAAGCTTCATTTATATATAATATGAATAATAGGGTATAGGATGAGTTAAGCTTCAATACTAAATTCATTAAACAATATGAACAAAATTATACGAGTATTATTCGAGCATGATATTTGTTATTCTACAAGTGAAGTCAGTTATGAACATACACGAATATAATATAACATTTTATCACATACCCGAAATAAAACCCTTAACCTCCAAAAAGATACATTTATACAGTGGTACGTTTCCGCCATGGTACGTAACCTCTAAATTCTTGCACAGTTACTCCCCTTTGGTAAATGATCGTCATTGACGGGACGGTATACTTGGCAGACGACTTTGCAGACAAGTTAAACATGGAGGGATTTTGCAGACAAGTTAAATAAAGAAGGATTTTAGACTTTGCAGACAATATAGATTATATAGGGGATGTTTAATTCCTTGTCAACTGGTCAAAAGGTGTGAATGGGCAATTATGCTGTTGATCAGTTGGTAAGCTGTGTAATAAAA
The DNA here is from genome assembly GCF_026571515.1 of Ruditapes philippinarum. NCBI lineage: Eukaryota > Metazoa > Mollusca > Bivalvia > Venerida > Veneridae > Ruditapes > Ruditapes philippinarum. The sequence goes on along the minus strand of NW_026862910.1, from coordinate 29,667 downwards.
AAGGAATAACAATGTGAAATTTAATAGCATTTTATTTAATGTGTTATTACACTTTATTTAGTTATTATATTTATCAAATAATGTGATTCTTATTGTGTCGCCTCTACGGAGTAGTGGCGACATATAGGGATCACTTCTCCGTCGTCTATCTGTCCGTCTGTCTGTCCGTCAGTCTGTCCGCCCGTCCGTCCGTCACAAAACTTGTCCGGACTACTCCTCATAAACTACTGGTGCAATTTCATCCAAACTTTACAGGAATGATCAGTACCAAGTTTAGTTGTGCATATTGTCAGCATTTTCAGGTTCAATGATTTTTGTCAGAGTTATGGCCCTTTAATAATTTTTATTTTTAAAGTTTGTCCGGACTACTTCTCTTATACCACTAATGCAATTTCAGTGAAACTTTACAGGATTGATCTGTAGCTCAAGTCCTTGCGCATATTGCACGGGTTTTCCGGTTGAATGATTTTTGGCCGAGTTATGGCCCTTTGATAAAAAGGTTTCTTTTTCTGTGTGTTGCCAGATACGCAAAAGCTTAGTGTCCGGACTACTCCTCATAAACTACTGGTGCAATTTCATCCAAACTTTACAGGAATGATCAGTACCAAGTCTAGTTGTGCATATTGTCAGCATTTTCCGGTTCAATGATTTTTTAGCTCACCTGAGCATATGCTCAGGGTGAGCTATTAGGATCACTCTTCGTCCGTCGTCCGTCGTACGTTGTCCGTCGTCCGTTGTCCGTTCACACTTTTCAAACGACATCTCCTCTAAAACCATAAGGCAGATCATAATGAAACTTCACAGGGATTTTCCTTGTGTGAAGCCTTAACAAAGTTGTACAAAGAATTCCATTCAATTCCATGCAGAACTCTGGTTGCCATGGCAACCAAAAGAAAAAACTTTAAACATCTTCTTCTAGAAAACCCAAAGAGCTAGAGCTTAGATATTTGGCATGAAACATCTTCTAGTGAGTGTCTACCAAGATTGTTCAAATAAAATCCCTGGGGTCAAAATTGGCACCGCCCCAGGGGGTCATTGATTTTCCCTATATGCATATAGTAAAAACTTAAAAAAATCTTCTTTTAAAGAACTCAAAGAGCTAGAGCTAAGATATTAAGCATGAAACATCTTCTAATGAGTGTCTACCAAGATTGTTCAAATAAAAGCCCTGGGGTCAATATTGGCCCCGCCCCAGGGGGTCATTGATTTTCCCTATATGCATATAGTAAAAAATTAAAAAATCTTCTCCTAAAAAACCTAAAGAGCTAGAGCTTAGATATTTGGCATGACACATGTTCTAATGGATGTCTACCAAGTTTGTTCAAATAAAAGCCCTGGGGTCAAAATTGGCCCCGCCCCTGGGGGTCATTGATTTTCCCTATATGCATATACTAAAAACTTAAAAAAATTTCTTTTAAAGAACCCAAAGAGCTAGAACTAAGATATTTAGCATGAAACATCTTCTAATCGGTGTCTACCAAGATTGTTCAAATAAAAGCCCTGGGGTCAAAATTGGCCCCGCCCCAGGGGGTCATTGATTTTCCCTATATGCATATAGTAAAAACTTAAAAAAATCTTCTTTTAAAGAACCCAAAGAGCTAGACCTAAGATATTAAGCATGAAACATCTTCTAATGAGTGTCTACCAAGATTGTTCAAATAAAAGCCCTGGGGTCAAAATTGGCCCCGCCCCAGGGGGTCATTGATTTTCCTTATATGCATATAGTAAAAACTTAAAAAAATCTTCTTCTAAAAAACCCAAAGAGCTAGAGCTTAGATATTTGGCATTTAATATGTTCTAATGGATGTCTACCAAGATTGTTCAAATAAAAGCCCTGGGGTCAAAATTGGCCTGCCCCAGGGGGTCATTGATTTTCCCTATATGCATATAGTAAAAACTTAAAAAAATCTTCTTTTAAAGAACCAAAAGAGCTAGACCTAAGATATTAAGCATGAAACATCTTCTAATCAGTGTCTACCACGATTGTTCAAATAAAAGCCCTTGGGTCAAAATTGGCCCCGCCCCAGGGGGTCATTGATTTTCCCTATATGCGTATAGTAAAAACTTTAAAAAGTCTTCTTCTAAAAAACCCAAAGAGCTAAAGCTTAGATATTTGGCATAAAACATATTCTAATGGATGTCTACCAAGATTGTTCAAATAAAAGCCCTGGGGTCAAAATTGGCCCAGCCCCAGGGGGTCATTGATTTTCCCTATGTGCATATAGTAAAAACTCAAAAAAATCTTCTCTTAAAGAACCCAAAGAGCTAGAGCTAAGATATTAAGCATGAAACATGTTCTAAGAGGTGTCTACCAAGTTTGTTCAAATAAAAGCCCTGGGGTCAAAATTGGCCCCGCCCCAGGGGGTCATTGATTTTCCCTATATGCATATAGTAAAAACTTAAAAAAAATTCTTTTAAAGAACCCAAAGAGCTAGAGCTAAGATATTTAGCATGAAACATATTCTAATGGGTGTCTACCAAATTTGTTCAAATAAAAGCCCTGGGGTCAAAATTGGCCCTGTCCCAGGGGTTATTGATTTTCCCTATATACATAGAGTAAAAAGTTAAAAATCTTCTATTAAAGAACCAAAAGAGCTAGAGCTAAGATATTTAGCATGAAACATGTTCTTATGGATGTTTACCAAGTTTGTTCAAATGAAAGCCCTTGGGTCAAAATTGGCCCTGCCAGGGAGAAGGGGGAGGGGGCAAAAGTCATTGTTATTCATTATTTGTGTATAGTAAAAACTTAACATCATGAAATATCTTTTAATGGGTGATTTCCAAGTTTGTTCAAAGTAAAGCCCTTTGGTTTAAACTGGCCCGGCCCTGGGGGCCTATGTTCAGGTGAGCGACCCCAGGGCCATCATGGCCCTCTTGTGTTTGAGTTATGGCCCTTTAATAATTTTTATTTTTAAAGTTTGTCCAGACTACTTCTCTTATACCACTTATGCAATTTCAATGAAACTTTACAGGATTGATCTGTAGCTCAAGTCCTTGCGCATATTGCACGGGTTTTCAGGTTGAATGATTTTTGGCCAAGTTATGGCCCTTTGATAAAAAGGTGTTTTTTTCTGTGTGTTGCCAGATACGCAAAAGCTTGTCCGGACTACTCCTCATAAACTACTGGTGCAATTTTATCCAAATTTTACAGGAATGATCAGTACAAAGTGGTTAGTCTAGTTGTGCACTGTCCGTCTGTCTGTCCGTCTGTCACAAAATTTGTCCCAACATGAAATTGGCCATCATGAGGCGACACATGTGATTACTGATCGCTCTTGTATAAGTAAAACAATATTCATAAAAGTTTTTATAAAAAGTATTAGCAAAATGGTTATATTTCATCTTTCTTACTAAGTATATGAACATAATTACACAAGGATAATTATAGATAAATCTATAATAATTATTGAAAACAAGAAAAAACAAACAATAATTTTCAATATATAGAAAAAGTATTTAAAAAATAATCCAAGCCCTATTTTATATAATACACAATAAATTAAAACATGTACTCAGACATAAATGTTTCAAATTTGAAGTATTTAATTAAAACATTATAAATGATTCCTCAGTGAAAGATATGTGTGTATATATATCTACATTTATATAAAGATAGATACAGGCAGACTTTGCAGACAAGTTAAATAAAGAAGGATTTTAGACTTTGCAGACAATAATCCCCTTCGGACAAAATCCCCTTCGCCTACCCGGACAAAATCCCCTTCATGGGTGGACATAATCCCCTTCATGTTTTTGCAAGGCTGGACAAAATCCCCTTCACTACCCGGACAAAATCCCCTTGTTTCATAGGTTTCTAATGTATTATTATGCTCCATAAAAATTGATGAATAATTATAATTATACTCCCTAAAAATTGATGAATAATGAACTTTTGTTTTTTTATTTAAAATTATGTATCAATAGTTATTTAGTTTAGAAGTTTTCATTAAAATTATGGTTAATTATCAACTGCATAACACATATTTGATTAGGCAATTTCTTTAATTGTTTTAAATTGATTAGTATGAAAATCATTTTTATTAGCCAATAATTGTTTCATTGATTGTATAAGTTGATAATTCTAATTGATATATACTATCAATTGTAACAATTTCTATTGATGAAAATGTGATAATTTAATCAAACCAAGATCACTGCACTACTTAATTGATTGTTATGAATGCTTTAACAAAGCAATTTTAAGTAATTTTAATGTGATTAAAATGTGCTAATTGAATGTGCTTTTCTGCTGAAATATTTTCTACTTTTTTATACATTAAGCTCTCATACCTACTTAATAAACCGAAAATTTCACCGAGAGGGATTTTGTCCTAGGTAGCAATTTTATGAAGGGGATTTTGTCCACTTCAAAATTTCACACATGAAGGGGATTATGTCCACCCATGGAGGGGATTATGTCCAGATATGCAAAAATACATGAAGGGGATTTTGTCCGAAGGGGATTATGTCCGTACACCAGATTATATAGGGGATGTTTACTTGTCAACTGGTCAAAAGGTGTGAATGGGCAATTATGCTGTTGATCAGTTGTAAAACAGAGAAAACTTTTGCAGACAATATACACAAAGAAGGAACTTGCAGACAATAAACTTAAAGAAGGCCTTACATTTTGTTGCAACTTTATAATCAGTTTATCTATAATCAAATACATGTTTTGATAAAATATTTTTTTAATTGTTATTTAGGTTAAATATCATGCTACATACAATTCTATAAAATTGCAAAATTATTTTTTTTTTCAAAGCTTTTTTTTTATCTTTCTTATCTTTATTGTATTAGCTATAGCTAGTTCTTTACATATTAAAACATAAAAAAACTATAATGAGTTTGAGATGTATAAGTACATATTAGTAAGTAATGAATAAAACAGGGTATTATTACTATAAATATCATTGTCATTAAAGATGTTTTACCAAGATATCACATATATATATATAGATAAACAAATTGAATATACAACATGTATTGACACTTTGAAATAACAATAAACAAGGTACAGATCATTTATTACTAATTGGTTCACACCTTTTAATGAATGTCATTAACAATACCAGGGACAAAAGGTCATACCAATAAATGAATTAGCTATAATAAATTTAAAGTAAAGAAAATAATTATTGATTAATAATTTATTAATTATTACCAAAAAAAAATTACTGAACATAATAGAATTTATTATTAATTGTATTAAATTTCCATTGATTTTGAAAATATAAAAAAAATCTTTTTATTTATGTACTGTGACAGAGTGTACAAAATAACTTTCATTTTATATTTTGTTCTATATCTAACTTGTCTGCAAAGTTCATCAATAATTGTGTCTGCAAAATACAGATTTTTCCAATAGTCACCTCAAATTTCATATTTTGTTCTATATCTAACTTGTCTGCAAAATTCAACATTAATTATGTCTGCAAAATACAGATTTTACCTTATAATCCACTATCATTTTATATTTTGTTCTATATCTAAATTGTCTGCAAATTCCTTCTTATTTTAACTTGTCTGCAAAATTCAACATTAATTCTGTCTGCGAAATACAGATTTTTCTAATATTCCCCCATCATTTTATATTTTGTTCTTAATCTAACTTGTCTGCAAAATCCTTCTTATTTTAAATTGTCTGCAACATTCAACATTATTTCTGTCTGCAAAATACTGATTTTTCTAATATTCCCCCATCATTTAATATTCTGTTTTATATCTAAATTGTCTGCAAATTCGGTCTTATTCTAACTTGTCTGCAACATTCAACATTAATTCTGTCTTGAAAATACAAATTTTCCTAATATTCCCCTGTCATGTTATATTTTGTTCTTAATCTAACTTGTCTGCATAATCCTTCTTATTTTAACTTGTCTGCAAAATTCAACATTATTTCTGTCTGCGAAATACTGATTTTTCAAATAATTCCCTTTCATTTTATATTCTGTTATATATCTTACTTGTCTGCAAAATCCTTCTTATTTTAACTTGTCTGCAAAATTCAACATTATTTCTGTCTGCGAAATACTGATTTTTCAAATAATTCCCTTTCTGATTTTATATTCTGTTCTATATCTAACTTGTCTGCAAAATCCTTCTTATTTTAACTTGTCTGCAACATTCAACATTATTTCTGTCTGCGAAATACTGATTTTTCTTATTTTCCCCTTTCATTTTATATTCTGTTCTATATCTAACTTGTCTGCAAAATCCTTCTTATTTTAACTTGTCTGCAAAATTCAACATTAATTCTGTCTGCGAAATACAGATTTTTCTAATATTTCCCCATCATTTTATATTCTGTTCTATATCTAACTTGTCTACAAAATATACATTAATAATCTGTCTGCAAAATACAGATTTTTCTAATATTCCCCTATTATTTTTTATTCTGTTCTATATCTAACTTGTCTGCATAATCCTTCTTATTCTAACTTGTCTGCAAAATTCAACATTAATTCTGTCTTCGAAATACAGATTTTCCTTATGTTCACCTTTCATTTTATATTTTGTTCTATATCTAACTTGTCTGCAAAATCCTTCTTACTTTAACTTGTCTGTCAAATTCAAGATTATTTCTGTCTACGAAATACTGATTTTCTTTATGTTTCCCCTTTCATTTTATATTCTGTTCTATATCTAACTTGTCTGCAAAATCCTTCTTATTTTAACTTGTCTGCAAAATTCAACATAAATTCTTTCTGCAAAATACAGATTTTTCTAATATCCCCCCCCCCCATCATTTTATATTCTGTTCTATATCTAACTTGTCTGCAAAATCCTTCTTATTTTAACTTGTCTGCAAAATTCAACATTATTTCTGTCTGCGAAATACTGATTTTTCAAATAATTCCCTTTCATTTTATATTCTGTTCTATATCTAACTTGTCTGCAAAGTCCTTCTTATTTTAACTTGTCTGCAACATTCAACATTATTTCTGTCTGCGAAATACTGATTTTTCTTATTTTCCCCTTTCATTTTATATTCTGTTCTATATCTAACTTGTCTGCAAAATCCTTCTTATTTTAACTTGTCTGCAAAATTCAACATTAATTCTGTCTGCGAAATACAGATTTTTCTAATATTTCCCCATCATTTTATATTCTGTTCTATATCTAACTTGTCTACAAAATATACATTAATAATCTGTCTGCAAAATACAGATTTTTCTAATATTCCCCTATTATTTTTTATTCTGTTCTATATCTAACTTGTCTGCATAATCCTTCTTATTCTAACTTGTCTGCGAAATTCAACATTAATTCTGTCTTCGAAATACAGATTTTCCTTATGTTCACCTTTCATTTTATATTTTGTTCTATATCTAACTTGTCTGCAAAATCCTTCTTATTTTAACTTGTCTGTCAAATTCAACATTATTTCTGTCTACGAAATACTGATTTTCTTTATGTTTCCCCTTTCATTTTATATTCTGTTCTATATCTAACTTGTCTGCAAAATCCTTCTTATTTTAACTTGTCTGCAAAATTCAACATAAATTCTTTCTGCAAAATACAGATTTTTCTAATATCCCCCCCCCCCCCATCATTATATATTCTGTTCTATATCTAACTTGTCTGCAAAATCCTTCTTATTTTAACTTGTCTGCAAAATTCAACATTATTTCTGTCTGCGAAATACTGATTTTTCAAATAATTCCCTTTCATTTTATATTCTGTTCTATATCTAACTTGTCTGCAAAGTCCTTCTTATTTTAACTTGTCTGCAAAATTCAACATTATTTCTGGCTGCGAAAAACTGATTTTTCTAACATTCCCCTTTCATTTTATATTCTGTTCTATATCTAACTTGTCTGCAAAATCCTTCTTATTTTAACTTGTCTGCAAAATCCTTCTTAGTTTAACTTGTCTGCAAAATTCAACCTCTATTCTGTCTATACTTAATGTATTAACTTAAAAAAAGTTATTTAATATTGTTTGTTTGTTATAATAATTATATTCTGTCTCATGCAATTACTTAATTAGTGCTTTTTTAAAATTATATTATTATATTTTTTTTATAAAAGCATAAATTATTCTTAAAAAAAATCATCATTAAAACTATTTTTCAAATAATAAATAAAGTTTTGCAAATAATTATAGATCTTTCTAGATGGTATTAAATCAATATAATTGCCCATTCACACCTTTTGACAAGGGATTAAACACCCCCTATATAATCTATATTGTCTGCAAAAGGTCTCAACCCGGTACGGAATTAGACCCAGCCCATTGTAGTCTAGAAAGTAGTTCTTTAAAATTATGAAATGGCCCAATTTAAGTCATCTCTAGTTAGATTGTTCATAATTAAAGTGTATTTATTGCATGTGTGTAGTTTTTGTGTGTTATATGATGACTTTAAAAGTTGTTTTTTGTGTATTCTCCAGGAACTCATTTGTTGGTGGAAGGATTAAAGATGTACTACCCACCAGCTGTCAGGAGTTTTTAAAGTGGTGAATTTAAACAGTGTTACAACAGAATGAAGATTTCTGAAAAAAGTAGATGGCTAACCTATTATATTTTGGGCATCATTTGACTTAGATAGTGTTAATGCTTAAAGTTGAAGACAGTATATAATTCATCAAGAACATTGGAATCCAGAATTAAACCTCAAATTTGACTGATTTACTATAGAACTAATAGTACGAAAATTCACCGGGCCGAGTCCAAGATAAGAAATGTCAAAAATGGGAACTGGTTGATGGATATGGATGAAACTTTGCATCAGTGTTGTGTTTATGAATAGAAGTCAGGAAAATAAAGGATTACTGACAGGTTTGAAAATTTTAAATTTTATTTCAAATTTTAAAATTTGACATTTTAAATTGGGACATATGTTGTTGTTGTTATCTCCCCTTCAAATGTAGATGTCTGCTACTGTGTCAGTAAGCAGGGAGAAAGGTACAGAGCTTTTGCATGAAAGATTAACCACATTTTATTGAATTAAAACTGTAAAAATAAATTTAGAATTAAAAAATGAAATTTAAATTTTGTAAAAAGCAGTTTATAAATTGATAAATTTTATTTTTGCACCCTGTGTTAAGCAATATGCTATAAATCTAGCTTATTTTTATAAGATTTATATAGAAAATGATAATTTTTAGAGAAATGCATATTAAATTATGGATAAATTATGCATTGAAGGAATTGGGGAGTGTGTGGTTTCAGATTGGTTACATTGGTAAAAAAAGTGATTGGCAAGCTCATTCCAGAGCTCTCTAAGGGGCCCAAGATTCACCGGCCATGGGATTCGAACAAGCACCATAGTAGCCTATTGCTCATATGGACCACACATTATATGTTTTGATGTTTCAGCAAAGGATTGATGCTGTAGTAATCAGTATGTAAATATTCACTATTGTCCTGTATTTAGATGAAGAAGAACTAACAATTGAACAGGACAAATGTGATTTATATTTTGGAAATATAGGCATTTTCAGTGTAGTGAAACTTGATGTTTTGCTGTGTTGCAGAATGTATTTGCTAGTAATATATACACATAAAAGATTTTCTAGTCATTAAACAGTGTATTTTATGGATAATTGGCTCATTTAGAATAACACAGTTGATATAATTGTTGTTGTTGTTGTTGTTGTAGCTGCTACAGCAGTTAAATTAGGTTAGGTTTATAATGTCTTAACTGCTATTTTCATGCAGGCATGCATTTTTCAGAACACAATATTTATATAAGCTCTCCTGTGTGAATTAACAAATCTAGCCATTTATTAATTAAGACATTATTTTCTTTCTTTTTCAGATATTAGAATTACAGCATAAATGCCCCTTATAATTTTCTTAAGCATGTACTAGTGTTGCATATTTTTTCAGACCATGCAGTTACCAAAGCCTGGGTTTGAGTATATGACCTTACCTTATCCTGGTAAAGATCTATAGAAGGACTCCTTCAGCTCTGTTTGGCAGCAGCTTTGTCAGGACACATTGAGAAGGTAATAACTTATGTCTAGTTTGAAACTTCAGCTATTGGCGGTAGCGCCTCCCAATGCTCGGGTAATATTTGGTAGTTATTTTGATGTATTTCAGGAGAAAATTTCTCTAATTCTGACTATATTAAGACTTCTCAATGATTTAAAGTGGGGGACAGTATGTGTCATCTTTTTAAAGCCTTATTTGTGTGAGAGTTGGCTAATCTTACTTTGTCAGAAGACATAGCCCATGGTGATATGGTAACCTCTTTGCTAACCTTAAGATTACCTCTGTTTGTCTTTATTGATATCTTAAGCAAACAATGTAGGGTGTGTATGTTGGTTCTTAACTTTATTTACCATGGTATATAGGTAAAAATCATAATCAGTAAGTTTTATTACAATATTGAAGGAAAAAGATTTGAAAAAAGCACATTTAATTGTGATTACTTGTATTTTAACCCAAAATTTCATGCTCTCATTTAAAGAAATTGAGTTTCTATTACAATTTTTAAGCAATAAGGTCTTATTCTTTCATAGAAGTAACTATATGACATTAGCCGGTAACATTAAACTTTATTCAAAGAAAATCCATTTACAGAATCAAAAGATATGACAGAATTTGTAATATAAATTTTTGCGTAAAATTCTATTGGCCGAGCCTGACTTTTCGCATGAAGGTTCATATGTAAGAAATTGTACCGCATTAATGTAATTTGTTAGAGACATGTCAAACCTATATGACTGTATTTGTATAACACTAAATTACTAGGAAATGAGTATAAAGTTTGGCTTAACTTAAATTTTGGATTCATTTAGGTCTCAACCCGGTACGGAATTAGACCCAGCCCATTGTAGTCTAGAAAGTAGTTCTTTAAAATTATGAAATGGCCCAATTTAAGTCATCTCTAGTTAGATTGTTCATAATTAAAGTGTATTTATTGCATGTGTGTAGTTTTTGTGTGTTATATGATGACTTTAAAAGTTGTTTTTTGTGTATTCTCCAGGAACTCATTTGTTGGTGGAAGGATTAAAGATGTACTACCCACCAGCTGTCAGGAGTTTTTAAAGTGGTGAATTTAAACAGTGTTACAACAGAATGAAGATTTCTGAAAAAAGTAGATGGCTAACCTATTATATTTTGGGCATCATTTGACTTAGATAGTGTTAATGCTTAAAGTTGAAGACAGTATATAATTCATCAAGAACATTGGAATCCAGAATTAAACCTCAAATTTGACTGATTTACTATAGAACTAATAGTACGAAAATTCACCGGGCCGAGTCCAAAATCTAAATTCCTTCTTTATTTAACTTGTCTGCAAAATCCCTCTATGTTTAACTTGTCTGCAAAGTCGTCTGCAAAGTATACCGTACCCTCACCGGCTGTTGTAAACCAGTCTACAAAATGGCGACTAAGGGAAGACAATAAAATACAGAAACAGTAAAACGGTAATATCACGGTTGAACAATATTTTAAAGCCAAAATTAGTACTCTTTTATCATATTTTTTGTTTATTGTTTGTTTTAGCGAGTTTTAGGTGCTGTAACTTACACAATAGTAACAAAATCGCCGAAACGGTTCTTGTATTCTTCTTTTCGTACTGTTGTCACTTCGTACCAAGAGGAAATGGAATGCGGATTTTCGTATTATTGCGCATGACAAGCATATGCACTGTTGCTTAAAGCCTATTGTGTAAATTTACAAACTGTGAAATTTGTATAAACACAAATAATTTGTAATTTTACAAATTATTTGTAAATTTACCAGTTTCCTAGACCTGATGTACGTGATACGATTACCGACTTATGAAACAGATTATTGCCTTGCACAAAAAAATCGTTTAACAGTTTTCTCTCATAGAAATATCAGGTAAAAGAAGGACAAGTAAAATGGTTTCCTGCGTGGAACATTTTTAATGATATTAAGATATTTCATTTAACTATTTTCAACATTTTTTGGGGGATAAATAAATGTTAGTACCAGGAATAAAGTTGACAATAATCGATCAATATAGAAAAATTAGAAGATTCTATTTCTACTAGACATTGTTAGCATAGTTTAATATACAAGCTAGTGGTGTAGAATTGGGTAAACTATCATTTTAGTTTTTTAGCATCTGATTCATTTTTCTAAAAAGGACTATTTTTTATATCAGTGTTTTTTTTCACTTTTGGGGGGAAGGGGGTCAGTGCCCATTGGAGGGGGAAAAATGCAATAGGAGGGGGATTTTTATACGGATCTAAAATATTGATGTGTCACATAATAAACTTGTTGGGATACCAGGAGTAGCTCCCCTTACCTATATGAAAAACCTTGCTTAACAGTAAGTCTTACAGGCATAAAATAAAGCATTTTTCGGCAGTTAGGCCAAAATAAAAAATATGTCTGGTTCAGGGAACCCGACCGACCCTATTTTTTTACCGCCGACCCTAAACTTTTTTTTTTGATTTTCGGTACGAAAATTTTTGGGTACGAAAATTACAAATGTGAAAATTTTGTTTCACGATGCCTGTTGAAATAGCCGATGAGTAACAATCTTAAAATAATCAAAAAATATTTAATCTTATATGATCAAAATCAACAACAAGTAGAATTGTGAATGTTTCTGCAGGAAACAGACAAATTTTCAATTGTCACATATTTTCGCGATGCCGCTTTTTATAATTAAAAAAATCGTAGCCAAAAGGAAGATATGTTGTGTTAAAATGTGTGTAATAACACTTAAATATAGTTTAGGAATTAAATTTATTATTAATAGTTGAGATGGAACAGTATGTGTTTGTAACATACAATGAATATTTTCTTTTTTAAGGGAGGGGGGTGTAAGGTCTGATGATGTATGTTTTTTAAATTATATTTCAAATCTTTTCAATCACTTTTATGGTACAGTGTTTTCCATTTGGGACATATTACCATTTTCCTGAATAAGCTTTTTCTCTGTTCAAACTCTGACTCCCCAACCCCTTACTCTGCTATACATCATATTTGTCAACTGCATATTTATATAAGAACAAGTAAGTATCTATACACTTGGGCCCCCTGAAGACCATTTGAATATGTTTAATCTTAATTTAATTATATATACAGTAGCTGTGTTATTTTGGTCCCCGGAATAGTGCATGTCAGATACTCTAAGCTTATAATACAGCATTATCATTAACTTGTTACAGATGTGACCCTTGATCTTTTAATTGTCAGACCTGTCAAATGCAGGTTAGCAATTAGTACAGCGGGTGATTCAAAGGGAACGGGTACATAATAAGCAGAATAGAAAGCAAATTAGTATGAATACAGGTGCTACATATGGTTAAATGACTACATACAAGAAATAAACAACACAATATCACATGCTGATAGTTTATTACAAAATGGTGTTTGCAATGATTGATTACAATCTTTGTGTAAGTATGCTAAGCAAGCAACACATCTATATATGGAAAATCAGACATTCTCCCAACCAAAAAAAAAAAAAAAATTAAAAAAAAAAAAAAAAATCCCTACCCTCCTGATTTTTTGGACCAATGTTTCCTGAACCAGACATATTTTTTTTTTTGGCCTTAGTTGCAAAAAAATGATATTCATTGCAGGCAGATTTGGGGTGCCATATTATAGGGGGAAATTTCAGCTTTGAGGGGGAAAAAAAACATACTATTTTTAGGGGGGAATAGGGAGAATTTCGCCGAATATTTTGGTGAAAAAAAACACTGTATATACATCATATCTAATCAATTTTTATTGTAGCTGTTTTATCTTTGTTGATCTTATACTTTATGTTATATACAGTCGGTTATAAAAGCTCCTTGAGCTTATGTTGTACTGTTGAAAACTTGCCGACTTGAAATAAAACTTATCTTATCTTAACTTATCTTAGAAGAAGGTCTTTGGAAACTAGTGACCGTTGAAGACCTTAGACCGGAGAATGTTGAACATAAAACAATTATTTCTTTTTAAGAAAATGATTAAATATCATTTTCTGAATAATTCCGAGCAAAAAAATACAGTAAAAACACAAAAGTTTACGCAGAAAATATCTCTATTTTAGTATGGCAGATGCAGCTACGAATATTTTAATTTTGTAGATTTTCAGTATAAACAATTTATAGTTTAGATATTAAAGAAATATTGATAATTTTCAAGCATATCTTTCAAGTTTTTCCAACTTAAACGGTAAAATAGTTATAGAAAATTAGAAATATCATGTAATAGTCTTTTGTTGTTAATTAGGTGTAATTGGTAAATCTGTAACGTACCGGCCAGCAGTATTTAGCTAAGTTTTCGAAAAGGTCAATAAACCAATCATGTACGGTTCACAGATCTGACTCATGCTCCTTCATATACCGAAAACAGGTCACGTGCTCCTCCATGCCTCAAAAGTGAAACGGGTACCAATACCCTGCAGTCTTCGGACGGCAGGGAATTAATATTTATAGATTTAGTTTCATTTGATAGTAGTTCCGGCTTCCAAAACTTTATAAGCCGCTATTTAACATCGGGACATAATGATACTTTTGATACAATAATATAACCTAGCTAAACGCTGTTTGTAGTAGCTCTGGGGTATTTTTGCTATTGGCCTATAATAATAATAATATAATAATAATATCTTTATTTAAAGAAGGTTACACTTTAAGAACATACAATAACAATCATATATATCTTATTTCCAATGTGGCCTTCTGAAATAGAAAACAACAACAACAACAGGACATGGATAGGTAGAAAAATGAATGTATAATATGTAATTTTTAGAATAATACAACTCATATACTTTCGACAGACACTCAACAATTTGTTTAAACATATACGTATATTGCATCATTCGATCGTTCATTCATTCGTTTGTTCATATATTTATTCATTCATTCATTTTCTCACTCATTCCTTCATATGAACATCAAGATATGCTTTGTATTTTTTTTTAAAAACATTTAAGGTTATTAACATTACGATTATTTAAAGGTATATTGTTCCAACTGTTCATGCCATAATAAGAAAATGTGTCTTTAATATAATTTGTTTTAGGTCTTGTCCATAATACAATATCTTTTTGTGACCTAGATCTTAAGTTATATATTTTGTTGTCGGATAAAGTCATCAGTTCTGTCATATAAGTCAGTGTCATGTTATTTAAAGTTTTAAAAACAAGCACCGCCGTGTGGTATTTACATCTGTCAAGGAACGGTAACCAATTAAGAGTTTCGAATAGATTTATTGAGGGAGATCTTTGGGGTTGCTGTAAAATGATTTTAGCAATTTGTTTTTGTAACTTACAAACATTATCATATGCCCGAAAAAATTTCGGGCATATTATGTTATACCCCCTGAGGTCCGTCCGTTCGTCCGTTAGCAATTTGGTTTCCGGAGCATAACTTAAGTTCCATTTGGCCCACAACATTCAAACTTCATAGGATGATTGCCCATATTGGGTAGAAGACCCCTATTGATTTTGGGGTCACAAGGTCAAAGGTCAAGGTCACTATCACCTCAAAACTGAAAACAGTTTCCGGAGCATAACTTAAGTTTCATTTGGCCCGCAACATTAAAACTTCATAGGATGATTGTCCATATTGGGTAGAAGTGCCCGAAAGAATTTCGTGCATATTATGTTATTAGCCCCTGGCGTCCGTCCATCTGTCATGCTGTCCGTCCGTTAGCAATTTGGTTTCCGGAGTATAACTTAAGTTCCATTTGGCCCACAACATTCAAACTTCATAGGATGATTGCCCATATTGGGTAGAAGACCCCTATTGATTTTGGGGACACAAGGTCAAAGGTCAAGGTCACTATCACCTTAAAACTGAAAACAGTTTCCGGAACATAACTTTTAAGTTTCATTTGGCCCGCAACATTAAAACTTCATAGGATGATTGTCCATATTGGGTAGAAGACCCCTATTGATTTTGGGGTCACAAGGTCAAGGTCACTACCACCTTAAAACTGAACAATTTCCGGAACATAATTTTAGTTCCATTTGGCCCACAGTGTTCAAACTTCATAGGATGATTGTCCATATTGGGTAGAAGACCCTTATGAATTTGGGGTCACAAGGTCAAAGGTCAAGGTCACTATAACCTCAAAACTGAAAACAGTTTCCGGAGCATAATTTAAGTACCATGTGACCCACAGTGTTCAAACTTCACAAGATGAATGTCCATATTGGGTAGGAGACCCCTATTGACTTTTGGGTCACAAGGTCAAAGGTCAAGGTCGCTTTTACTTTAAAACTGAAAACAGTTTCCGGAGCATAACTTAATATCTATTTGGCCCACAAGATTCAAACTTCATAGGATGATTGTCCATATTGGGTAGAATACCCCTATTGATTTTGGGGTCACAAGGTCAAAGGTCAAGGTCACTATTACTTTAAAACTAAAAACAGTTTCCGGAGCATAACTTAATTTCTATTTGGCTTACAATATTCAAACTTTATAGGAGGATTGCTATTGGAAGGAGGTAATACTTTATTTAATTTATGTAATGTCTTACAAATGCTTCATTCTTTATATATATAGCAAAAACACTTTTGGGCATATAATGCTCCGCCTAGCGGTGCTCTTGTTTTTCTTTTACCCCATATAATACAACAATAGTCCATAATGGGCAATATATATGCATTGTAAAACAATAATTTCATATCAAAGTGCAAAAAATACGATATTTTTTTTCAATAAGGCATTTTTCAGTTAAGTTTTTTTAGCTCGACTTTTCTATGAAAAGGGGAGCTATCCTACTCGCCCCGGCGTCGGCGTCGGCGTTAGCGTTAGCGTTGGCGTCACACCTTGGTTAAGTTTTTCGTACCACCCCACTTTATTTCAGAAGTATTACAAGTATGGCTTTGAAACTTACCATACTTGTTCACCATCATAACCTCCATCTACAGACAAGAGTACATAACTCTGTCAAGGTTTTTGACAGAATTATGGCCCTTTTTTGACTTAGAAAGTGTATTGAGCTTGGTTAAGTTTTTTGTACCACCTCACTTTATTTCAAAACCATTGGAGGTATTGCTTTGAAACTGACCATACTTGTTTTACCATCATGACCTTCATCAACAGACAAGAGGACATAACTCTGTCAAGGTTTTTGACAGAATTATGCCCCTTTTTGACTTAGAAAATACATTGAATATGGGTAAAATCCACTTATTGCCTTAACCCTTTGAGATATTGCTTTGAAACTTTTAATGCTATTTCACATCATTACCCCCATCTGTACGCAAGAGAAGGTAACTCTGTCAAGGATTTGTTTTAAAAAATTAAGGCCTTTTATCGACTTAGAATCTTGGTTAAGTTTTTTGTACCACCTCACTTTATTTCAAAACCATTGGAGGTATTGCTTTGAAACTGACCATACTTGTTTACCATCACGACCTTCATCAACAGACAAGAGGACATAACTCTGTCAAGGTTTTTGACAGAATTATGCCCCTTTTTGACTTAGAAAATACATTGAATATGGGTAAAATCCACTTATTGCCTTAACCCTTTGAGATATTGCTTTGAAACTTTTAATGCTATTTCACATCATTACCCCCATCTGTACGCAAGAGAAGGTAACTCTGTCAAGGATTTGTTTTAAAAATTAAGGCCTTTTATCGACTTAGAATCTTGGTTAAGTTTTTAGTACCAGTCCACTTTTTGACTGAACTGTTTGAGATATTAATTTGAAAGTTGGAATACTTGTTTACAATCATGATTCCCAAACATGTCCAGGAGAAGGTAATTCTGTCAAAGATTTTATTTGAATTATGGCCCTTAACTGTCAATGTTTTGTATTATAGGCAAGCACTAAAAAAGTCGAGCGCGCTGTCTTACGGACAGCTCTTGTTACAAACATTGTCAGTTTGCAAGTGCCATTTTAAGTTGTTATCTATGCTTATACCCAAGACTTTTTGATCAGTTACATTTTCATGAGCTATTTCATTTATCTTAAGAATTAATTTTCTCATAATATTTACTTTTTGTCTTGTTCCTATTACCATACATTTTGATTTATCTGGATTTAAGGCCATATTATTTATTTTGCACCATTTGTCAATGTTATCTAAATGATCTTGGAAGTTTTATTTCTACTTTTGATATATTTTCTCCGGACTCATAAAGAGTAGAATCGTCTGCGTATAAATAAATTTTTATATCATTACCAATTAAAATATTTTCATTGGCTGAGATTGTAGATTACCTATCTTAACCAGTTGTATTCTGTTAGAAAGATATGACTTAAAAAACTTAACGGCATTTTCAGAAAAATGATAAAGTTGAAGTTTATGCAAAAGTATTTCATGGTCAACCAAATCAAAGGCTTTCTTTAAGTCTAAGAATACAGTCCCGATAATTTTTCCACTGTCAACATCTTTTAACCAAGTATCTATTAAACATAACATTAACATACATTATAAATTGATAAATTAGTTTGAAAATCGCTATAAAGATCTTGTTTTAATATAGATTTATAAGTAGTTACCTCATTATGAATACAATTGTATGTTTCAAATTGTTGATTTTCACATAAGCCAATGATTTTTGGTGATTTAGAATTGTTTAAAATATGTTTAATTTCATCCAACTTTGGTAATAAATGATGTATATTGAGACTGGCAATAAAAAGTCCCACTCCACAGGGTTCTCAATAAGGTTCAGCTCAGCAGGCCAAATTTGAATTCTAGCAGGCCTCCTAGGGGGTTCGGGGGCATGCTCCTCCGGAAAATTTTGAAATTAAGCACTTGATTTCCTGCATTCTAGGCCATATTTTGGCAGTTTAAAACTATTACAGAAGAGCAAATGTAAAGGCATAATTTGAAAAAAAAAAAAAAAAAAAAAACTATATAAAATTTCTCACATTATTAAATTCTATAAAAAATGTGTTACATTATGAGTATTAATCCAGTATTAAGTGTGTTGTCAAATACATTTCTGTGATTAATTGGAAAAAAGTGCAGTTTTGCCTTAAATACTGTTTTTTAATTCATTTTAAACTTAATGAAACACCATATCCTGCAATTCATTTTAAAATACTGGACCAATACAGTTATGTCGGGCATTATTTGCAGACAGGAGAAAAATATTAGAAAATTACTGCATAAAAATCACTCTTATTCAATAATAAAATATCATGTGCCAAATGCCAATCATTGTGTTTCATTTTTTAGGGATCAACACTTTCATTGAACAGAAGGGCATTTTAAAATGACTTGCCAATTATGTGAATACTCACCTGGCATTAAATGATTAAATAAAAATAAGCAAATTGTGTGTTGCCTGTTGCTGCAGACATGGCACTAACAAGATTCAATAGAGCTTACAGTTTCACATGTACATAATACATCAATGTACAGTTTATGTTTACAAAATCAAAACAGGCCGAGTGTTCACAAAAATTTAAGGATCAGGATCAAATTAAAAACTAATATTCTTCATTGTTTATCCTCATAGATTATATATCTAATATTAATTTGATGAACTTGTTGGGTTTGCGATGGCAAGTTTATGAAATTTTAGATAAATTTATTGTTATTTTTGTAAGATAAGGGAATTTTACAGTTGATCCAAATATTGATCCTGATCCTAATATTGATTCTTATTTTGAAGTTAAAAGCTTGAACAGGACCTAAATGTGTTAGTCATAAATTCTATAAACTTATTTGTCAGACATGGAACAGAGCAAATGTCACAAAAACTTTTACTATTTATGCCAACAAATCTCAGTACATGTAATTCACTAAAAATGTATCAGTTATTTGGTGTAAGATTTGAGTAGGAACATTGGATTTACATCTTTTGTCCCTGATTTGAACAACAAATTATAGATTTTAAGTCATTTTGATCAAAGTATATGGCCCTTAATTTTTATACCTAGGGTATCAAAACTTGTTATTCATATTATATTACTTGCAATAAAATTGCTTATTCATAAATAAGCATTGCATATATCAGTGTATGAAGTTCAGTCAAAGAAAGATATTTTATTTCCCAATCCGTAATTGCATGTCCGAATAAGTTACATCCGAAATCAGATCTATTTTCGACAACACATGAATGTATTTTAGTACACATTATCAGTGTAAATGACAACTATCAACAATTGATTTTACGATTTATAGCAAACAATTCATGTGTTTTAAAGTTTAAACCCTTGTATAGTGTCCAGTTTTAGCAAGTATTCTTATTGCAATATTGCAGTAGGCTGGAAAAATCGGCAATGGAGTTGGACTTCCGGTTTCAATTTATGCAAGTTTAATTAAGATTTATATGCTAATAAAAGTCTGTTTTCAGATTTATTCCAATCATTCATTGTGTTTTTACTGAAAAATTAATTATTATCACAGAGCATCAGTATTTGACAGTCAAATTATGTTCTCAGTTTATGGTATCAATTGAAAATTTTACAAATTTCAGCCGGCCAAAAAGTGTTTTTAAACGGTCATTTCGGCCGGCGGCCGGCTCTTATTGAGAACCCTGCTCCATCAAAAATGGCTTCTGCATTTTGTCTTACTGCGTGTTGTTTAGTTGTTTTACATACATGTGTGTGATTAGTCTTATTAATAAATTGTTTTTTAGATTATTCTCAGAACTAAAGCGCCCCTCATGAATATATTTAGTACATTTACTAGTATTAGGATTAATATGAAATAAATCAAATATTTTTTTGTAAAAAAATAATTAAAATATCATTGTATCAACAATTACATGGAAAAAAAATGTAGATTTACAGAAGTTTGTTTATTTCACGGATTTATATTACAATATAAATCCTTGGTTAATATTTTATCATAAATTAATATCATTTTTGGCTTATATCATTGGCGATAAACATTTTTGTCTTTTTGCAATTTTTTTACTTTTCAATTTTTTTCTTTTTCATCTCTAAAGGTTTAAGTTCATTCACGAAATTATATTACAAAATAAATCCGTGTTTCATTATGATCCCACTTAGATTATTTTTGTTTCATTGGGTGTAATTCTCCGGAGCTTAATTTGTAACGTACCTCAAAAGGGTGTTTAGCTAGATTTTTGAAATATTTTCAAATTCCATTGATAAGAATCTAATGAAATATTCTTGTTTTTTTAACTGGCTATAATTTTGTTATTTATCAATTTATTAACTTCATATTTACTAAATTAGACACAACATCTTTTAGGTCAGTACCTTCATGTATATTAAACTCCAATAGACCTTGACTCATGAATGACCTTGACCACGAAGTTCAAATTATATCCTTTTTCACTAATTGTTGTATAATTGGCTGTAACTTAATGATTTATCAATGAATTATTTTCTTACTTGAACAAACAACCTTTTGAACGAAATCTTCTAAAAGGTTAAACTTACATTGAAATTTAACTTTCAATGACAAAGAATTGAATTTTTGTTAAGTTGTCATAATTTTGCTATAATCCCAGCACGATAAACAGAACTTTCGTCATGTTTATTAATAGTATGGAACAGTCTATTTTGAAGCTCATAATAAAGGTAAATGAAAGGGTTCCAGATTGATTAACCAATATATTGATAATAGTTATAGACAGTGGTAGGTTCAGTAATAGCTCAATCGGTAGAGCACTACAATCACAAAAAGTTTTATGACACAAGACTGACAAGCTCTTTTAGGTAAAATTTTTTATCGAGGTTTGTGTTTTTTGTTTCCAACCATTTATGAATAGTACATTTAAATTTGATTTACATATTTTTTGTTTTCGTTTTTTCTATGATTATTTTACTTTCAAGCGAAGTATCTTCAACTTTCTAGTATTTTTTTCTTTAGGAATGTATTTCAAGATATGCAATAGATACAATAAATACAACATTTCACTTTCATCTGCCGTATCTATTGTTTCTCCGGTTTCTCTGTGTCGGTGTCATCGTTACTGACTCCGCAGGCATCTGCAGTTCTGTCGTATGGCGCAGTAAGCGGAATCGTCAGCTCTCCCTCATCTTTCTCTCGTCGAAAATAATTTTAAAAAAACATTTTCTATAATTTGTCGGGGCTCAAAATTTTTCAACATGTCTGAATAGTATTCAAGTAAAGACAATAACGAAACTTTTGTTAAGTTATATACATGTATATGTGAAATATTTTCTGCATGGGATATTAGCGTTCTTTGATTTGACTTGTATTAAGCTGTGTTATTTTGTCTTTGTGTTATTACGGATATATATTTATATGTGTACATTGTCAAACTGATATTAATGTGTTTTACAGCGAAGCTGGAATAAAAAAAGAAAAAAGTTCCACGAGGTTTCGAACCCACAAGTAATTTCATTTGCAGAGGTTGCTCAACTTACTACACTATAGAGTCATTCGAAGTTATATTGTCTTCAAATACTTTCTCTGTATCTTTAATGGAAATACATTGGTTAATCACCAGTAGTTAACCTATGTTTATCTTTTCATGGACTGTGCTTCTGTTTTTAGACATGACGAGTTCTGTTTATCGTGCTCGGACTATATTTATGTATAGATTTGTTTCATGCGTAAACAAAACAACACTTGTGACCAAACAAACATATGGAATATTTAAGATATGACAGTGACCTAAAAAATGACCTTGACCATCAATTGATTAAATTTTGATTAAATTTTTTTAACTTTGTCATTTTTTTCCCTTTAAATCAGTTTTAAAGATTTTTATAAACCTTTGATTTGTTTGCTTTTTGAAAAAGTTACGGATGTAATATAAATCCGTGGAAAAAGTAAACAAGTCAAGTGTTTTCCCGACTTAAACAGGAGGGTTTTTGCCCGGGAGGGCTATTTTCCAACACTCCTTACATGTACAAATGTATATAAGATAACCTGCGTTCTTTTTGAGGACTCAATTATGGCTTCTTTTATGAAGGAGTTATGTGCTTAGGGTGATGTCATTCAGCAGTTTTGAGAAAGCTATAAATTGAAACATAGCAAAAATTTTTAAATTAGCATGTTCATTTATTATTATACCCCGCACAACAAAGTTGTAAGGGGGGTTTACTGGAATCAGCTTGTCCGTCCGGCCGTCCCTCGGTTTTTTCTTGTCTGCCCAATAACTTAAGATGTCTTTGACCTTTAGTCTTCATATTTGGCATGGAGGTTAGTCATGATTAGTAGATGACCCCTATTGATTTTGAGGTCACTAGGTCAAAGGTCAAGGTCACAGGGGCCTTGGCTTCAAAAACCTTGTCCGCCCAATAACTTAAGATTCCTTTGACCTACAGTCTTCATATTTGGCATGGAGGTTAGTCATGATTAGTATATGACCCTATTGATTTTGAGGTCACCAGGTTAAAGGTCAAGGTCACAGGGGCCTTGACTTCAAAAAGCTTGTCCGCCCAATAACTTAGGATTCCTTTGACCTACAGTCGTCATATTTGGCATGGGGGTTAGTCATGATAAGTAGATGACCCCTATTGATTTTGAGGTCACCAGGTCAAAGGTCAAGGTCACAGGGGCCTTGACTTCAAAAAGCTTGTCCGCCCAATAACTTAAGATTCCTATGACCCATAGTCTTCATATTTGGCATGGAGGTTAGTCATGATTAGTAAATGACCCCTATTGATTTTGAGGTCATCAGGTCAAAGGTCAAGGTCACATGGGCCTTCACTTCAAAAAGCTTGTCCGCCCAATAACTTAAGATTCCTTTGACCCATAGTCTTCATATTTGGCATGGAGGTTAGTCATGATTTGTAGATGACCCCTTTTAATTTTGAGGTCATCAGGTCAAAGGTCAAGGTCACAGGGGCCTTGACTTCAAAAAGCTTATCCGCCCAATAACTTAAGATTCCTTTGACCCATAGTCTTCATATTTGGCATTGAGGTTAGTCATGATTAGTAGATGACCCCTATTGATTTTGAGGTCAAAGGTCAAGGTCACAGGGGCCTTGACTTCATAAAGCTTGTCCGCCCTATAACTTAAGATTCCTTTGACCCACAGTCTTCATGTTTGGCATGGAGGTTAGTCATGATTAGTAGGTGACCCTATTGATTTTGAGGTCAAAGGTCAAGGTCACAGGGGCTTTGACTTCAAAAAGTTTGTCTGCCCAATAACTTTAGAATCCTTTGACCCACAGTCTTCATATTTGGCATGGATGTTGATCA
Source organism: Ruditapes philippinarum (assembly GCF_026571515.1). Lineage (NCBI taxonomy): Eukaryota > Metazoa > Mollusca > Bivalvia > Venerida > Veneridae > Ruditapes > Ruditapes philippinarum. Next base: position 5,666 of record NW_026862910.1, on the reverse strand, counting down.
TGACTATAAGGTGACCCCTATTGACTTTGAGGTCACTGGGTCAAAGGTCAAGGTCACAGGGACCTTGACAAAAAAAGCTTTTCTTCTCAATTGCTTAAGAATGTCCTGTCCGCAGGGTTTTTTTCCAGTATTTTGGGAACATGACCCATACCCTTGAGATTGGGAATTTTAGTGGCATTTTGCCCAAAATTGGGAAAAAAAAACACAACATTTTCAAGTTTCCTGAGGCAATATATTCCTTTTCTAATATTATAGGATTTAGTTCACAAAAGTAGGTCTCTGATTTTCAAATTTTTGAACTGTGTTATTGTATGGTGTTTTGACTTTACACCTCCTGGATGTTTCACCCCTGGATGTTTCACCCTCAAAACCCTGGTGTTTTCATCACCACTTTTTAAATTTGAAATAAATACCATTATGGGTTAATATTATATATAATATAACACATACTTGCAAACAATTACATTCATGAAGAAGATTTTTTTGACATAAATATAGTGAAATTTCCCTGGGAAAATAATTATAAATATGAGTTCTGAAATAATTATCAGCTATAAGTCTACATGTATATATTATTTCATTTTTTTTTGTTATCCAAAAATTAAATACCATAAAAATATTGATTAAATAAAATATGTTTTTATATAACAGATAAGAACAATTAGAAGTGTGAAACAATTTTGAATAAAGCATTATAAACACAGGTTTATTAATTTATAATTACTAAATTAACACCTTTAGAAGTGTGTAACTAATAGTTCTTTTTAGTTTTTATAAAATAGGAAATAAAATTATATGATGAAAATAACAGTGTTTATTTTAATGTTATGTTATTGTATTGTGCATACATTGTAGATATAGTAATTGACTCTGAATAAAATTTAGTAAATCTTATCTGTAATCATTTTGTTTATTTGTTTTTCATACATTGATACATATTTGGTAAATTTTATTTGAACAAGAATGTCATTTTTAAATAAAATTTCTTAATTATAAATTTCAAAAAACAAATATTCTCTCAATGTCTATCATGCAAATTTATATGATAATGAGTTATCTGTCGCTGAAAAAAACTCGCACAATTTGCAACAATACCAAACTTTTGCACCAATATAAAACAACAATGCATACTTCAACTGGTATTTGTTGGAACTTAATAACATTTGATCATTGACAGGGACAACTGTATCTGATTTAAACTCGTCGCTAGAACTTTAAAACCCCGAGAAGGAACATCATTGTGGTAACTCACAGTCACCGTTGAAGGATTTCCCATTATTACTTGCAGTTTCATTCGCCGTTTCCGTTTCAGAAGTACAACTCTTTTCCGAGAGAGTCGCCTGCGTAAACATTAAATCATTTTTTTTTTTTGTTTTTATCAGTGCTTTTTTAACGTGTGAAACATTTTGATTTACTTTCACTTTCGAAGGTCGTCGGTATAGTAAGACGCTCGATAAACTTATACTAAGAAATCAAGCGTCTACTTAACACGTGGGTTGTTTAGACGCCGGCTATTTGCTTAATTTTACGTTCCCCCAAAGATCGATTTTTAAAATTTTTTTTTTAAGTTTTCGATTGGGAATTTTTGTATCGAAATTGGGAAAAAAAATATACTATTTTCAATTGGGAATATGACCGAATAATGGCTATAAAATCGGCCAAAAAAAACCCCTGGTCAGCAATGTATTGATTTTGACATTTTCACATTTGAAGCTTGTAGAATACATAACTTAGCAATGCACTGGCTTAGTAACCTCAGATTTGGCAGGGATGTTGTCCTTGAGCTCTAAATGGCCACTGTTGATTCTGACAAAGTGGTATGCGGGGGTATTCACGCCAAAATAGTGGCAGTTCTAGTTTAATAACTCTAACGATTTAAATTAACAGTTCCATATACATTTCTTAGTAAGATAAACATCCTCATATCTGAACATTGTACCATGAAAGCAACTTTAAGACTCTGTGTGTCTGAAGAAATTTAAAATGTTAAAATTTGTAAATACAAGGTGAATTTAACAAGTGAATTATGTGATGATTTCTTTAATTATAGGTCTAACTTCCAGCAAGGAAATAAAAGCTGACAAGATGTACAGTAAAGACACACTTTGTGAGAAGTTAATATAACCTGATTTGAAAAAATGTGGTGTTCAAAAAAAAAAGATGCTCAGCCTCTGTAAAATGACCCATAGATGTTATATACATGTATGTGATAAAACATTTACTCAACAAAGTTCCCTGAAAACACATATGAAAATTCATACTGGTGAGAAGAATGTATGTAAAATATGTGATAAAGACATCTGACAATTCATACTGGCGAGAAAGATCATGTATGTAAAATTTGTGATAAAGCATTTTCTCAACAACAATATCTTACAATACATATGGCAGCACATACTGGCGAGAAGAATCATATATGTAACATATGTGATAAAGCATTTTCTCAACAAGCTTCTTTGAACAAGCATATGACAATACATACTGGCGAGAAAATACATACATTTAAATGTAAATTATGTGATAAAGCATTTTCTTATCAAAGTAGTTTGATTAGACATATGACAATACACACTAGTGAGAAGAATCATAAATGTGGAATATGTGACGAATCATTTTTTCTTAGAGGTGATTTGATCAGACATATGACAAGACACACTGGCGAGAAGATTCATAAATGTGGAATATGTGACAAAACATTTTCTCAACGAGGTAGTTTGATCAGACATATGACAATACATACTGGTGAGAAGAATCATATATGTAACATATGTGATAAAGCATTTTCTCAACGAGCTTCTTTGAACACGCATATGACAATACATACTGGCGAGAAAATACATACATTTAAATGTAAATTATGTTATAAAGCATTTTCTTATCAAAGTAGTTTGATCAGACATATGACAATACATACTGGTGAGAAGAATCATATATGTAACATATGTGATAAAGCATTTTCTCAACGAGGTTATTTGAACAAGCATATGACAATACATTATAGCAAGAAAAATCATGTATGTAAAATTTGTGATAAAGCATTTTCTCAAAAACGATATCTTACAATACATATGACAATACATACTGGCGAGAAAATACATACATTTAAATGTAAATTATGTGATAAAGCATTTTCTTATCAAAGTAGTTTGATTAGACATATGACAATACACACTAGCGAGAAGAATCATAAATGTGGAATATGTGACAAATCATTTTTTCAACGAGGTGATTTGATCTCACATATGACAACACATACTGGCGAGAAGAATCATAAATGTAAAATATGTGTTAAAGCATTTTCTCAACGAGGTACTTTGAACAGGCATATGACAATACACACTGGCGAGAAGAATCATAAATGTGGAATATGTGACAAATCATTTTTTCAATGAGGTAATTTGATCACACATATGACAATACGCACTGGCGAGAAGAATCATTAATGTGGAATATGTGACAAAACATTTTCTCAACGAGGTGCTTTGATCAGACATATGGCAACACATACTGGCGAGAAGAATCATTTATGTTACATTTGTGATAAAGCATTTTCTCAACGAGCTTCTTTGAACAAGCATATGACAATACATACTGGCGAGAAAATACATACATTTAAATGTAAATAATGTGATAAAGCATTTTCGTATCAAAGTAGTTTGATTAGACATATGACAATACACACTAGCGAGAAGAATCATAAATGTGGAATATGTGACAAATCATTTTTTCAACGAGGTGATTTGATCACACATATGACAACACGTACTGGCGATTAGAATCATATATATTACATATGTGATAAAGCATTTTCTCAACGAGGTTAATTACTTTTCGTTAGTCAGTTTTTCACAGAGTTCTCCAAGAAAGTCTGCACTTCAATGATTACAGTCAGTCACGGATTTATATTACTATATTGTGTAATATAAATCCGTGAGTCAGTTCATAAAAACGATTGTTACATGTGTCAGTTTGGAAATGAAATATTGGCGGAGCTTAGATAATATCCCGGCTACTTTTGTTATTATACATGGACTTGTATAAAACTATAAGGTATAAATTTTCATTCTCATACTTAAGAATGTTATTACAATTAAAAAAGAGACTATATAAAACACAAGCGACTGTTCTGTGCCATTGCTGTTCATGTATAAACCATCCAAGACCAAAGTATTTAAATAGGAATCATCCCACAGTTATTTGCCTTTCGTTGGCCACAATCATGAAGTAAATCCGCATAAAAGAGTGCCTGTGTTTAATGCCAAATATTAATGAAAAATAGAACGAGTGAGATTGGAAAAGGACATTTTCTGACAGAGTTCATTACAAATAGCTGGTAAATGTTCATATAAGTAACACGTGATATCGTGAAAATGTTTTAACCTAATATGAAGTGAATTTAGATCTGGTCCTGCAGATAATATTTTGTTTTTACACTTAATATTAATTTTAGTCTATGGTAAATATATCGTCCAAAAATAAATAAACTGTGTTTGTCATTCCTGTGTTTCTCATACAACATGCTTTACACACACTTATATCATAGGGCACTTGGTTTCGGGATTAAAAAAAGTTTTTAAAACCCTTTTTGAGAGGATTATAGAACTCAAATTCAATTGAATATAACGTTTTTTAACATTGAAGTATTCTAAAACCATCATTTTTCCTATCTACCTAAAAATGGAAAAATGACGTTTTTGTGTCGCCTCTATGGAGTTAAAAGTGGCGACACATAGGGATCACTTCTCCGTCGTCTATATGTCTGTCTGTCTGTCCGTCCGTCACAAAACTTGCCAGAAAATACATACATGTAAATGTAAATTATGTGATAAAACATTTTCTTATCGAAGTAATTTGATCACACATATGACAATACACACTGGCGAGAAGAATCATAAATATGGAATATGTGACAAAACATTTTCTCAACGATGTCATTTGATCAGGCATAAGACAACACATACTGGCGAGAAAAATCATAAATGTTAAATATGTGTTAAAGCATTTTCTCAAAAAAGTCATTTAATTAGACATATGACAATTTTATGGGAAACGGACAAAAGCCCTCCCGGACAAAAGCTCTAGCTCCCGTCCAAAAATGACAATGCGGACAAAAGCCCTCCCGTGAAAATGACAGGGCGGACAAAAGCCCTCTTGTGGAAATGACTGGGCGGACAAAAGCCCTCCCATAACAAAAAATATATGTATGTTAAATACCTGTGTTTTTTTTCCAATGCACTCAACAATTTAAAGCTTTAAAATATTAATTTGTTGTTGTTGTTTTCAATTGGCCTAAGTATGTGTATGAGCTTGAACCACCTTTCATTCTGAATATACTTTTCTGAAATGTTTAACAAGGTAATTGACTCATTACAAGGCACGTTGTAAATGTCTTGGTTATAGTTAAAAAATTTAGTTAAATTAAACTTCTTTTCATCATTTATTACTCTATTAATCTTAACTGCACATAATATTTACATGAATAAATATGTATTAACAAGATTTTTTTTTCAAGATTCAAAATATTTATTGGCAAAAACATTTTACAATGTCCATCGCCATGTTCGGCGGTTCAATAAACACATAATGAGAAAAGTATGTACATAACGAGAATGAGATAATTATAAATTAATTAGTAAATAGATTTAATAAACCAATCTTTTTAAATC
>NW_026862909.1:27500-134877 GCF_026571515.1 Ruditapes philippinarum | reverse complement strand
TGTATAAGCTATTCATTATGAAAAGTGTGTATTAGGTGAGTGATTCTTTATAGATTACCGGAATATATAAGTAGACGCATTCTAAGCATTAAACAAGTACTATACATTTCATTTGAATTGTAAGTTTAAAACATAAAACTATGAGTATATTATGTCTATAAAATGGTAATTAAAGATTTTTTATATTGAAAATTTATTTATTAGATATTTTATTGATAAGCCCGAAATTGCGCTGTGTCTGAAAGGCTGAAACAGAATATATGGAAAAATGTACTTTGTCCTGGAAATATAGTGACGTATATTCAAATCGAAACCAAATTGCATAATAATGTTATAAAATCAGCTACAACATCGGAATAAATTCCAGTATCAATCTATTCTAGCCAAACGGAAAATGCAAATGACCATATTGATGTTTCTTTAGGAATAATCACCTTGCAATGCAAATCATTCTTATGACAGGAAACGTATTTATGTGAGAAATATCAATAATGAATATTTGTCTTGTCGCCGATGTGATCGATATAGATTGTATAACAATATTTAATGTACATGTATATTTATTATTACATTAATTTAGTAACACTATGTGATTGTGTTATTTTGTTTTGTTTACATATACAACCTTTTCAATATTTTCAATATTTGTTTATCTCTGTATAAACGTCTTCATATTCAGAAACAAAACGAAATTAATATTGTTTGTAAAGTACAAAAAAATGCCGTCGGCTAGCCTAAGACATCTCAACATGCTAAATTGAAATATATCGAACACCCATAGATTAGGTTGTTCATGTCATCATTTATGTCTGAAAACAGCTCCTAGATTCACAATAGTTCATAAACCAATATTCATTTTAAGAAACCTTTGATTTAAAACACGATATCACTTCTCAATACATCAACAAACTCCGTAAAATGTGTTACATTTGTGTGCTTTAATATGACAATAGTATCATGCGTGAATTACAAGTTTCTATTCTGTATATATATATACATTAATTTAGTGAAATCAAACAATATAATTATTATGTGCATATAAAGTTATCTAAATATTCATACAACATTATGAATGATGAATGACACAAAATCCTAAAGTGAAGTGTATCTTAAACGGGAGTCCTTAGCCGAGTGGTTATGGTCGTTGACTTCAAACCACTTGCCCCCACCACTGTGGGTTCGAATTGTGACAAGGACTTTAAATTCTTCCATGTGAGGAAGCTATCCAGGTAGCTTAAAGAACGTTGTCGGTTCTACTCAGGTACACGTTCGTGCCTGAAATAATGCACGGAAGGGCACCTGAGATCTTTCTCACCGGTAATGCTGGAACGTCGCCATATCACCTTAACTGTGTCGTAAACCCCAATAAAACAAACGAACAACACACAGAATAAGGATAATCTTCTTCTTAAGTCTTGTATATTGTAGATTATAATATTCAAATAGCAAGTGATTAAGATAAAAATGTATCTTAAACTATAAACAGAGAAAAGTACATTACATATGTACTTTCTGACATCAATACGATGGATAAAATGAGTGACTCAGCAAGGCAGAGTAGAAGCAAATAATTTGAAATCAACTGACAACAATAAAGTGTATTAGATCTAAAGACCATTATATCGTGAGACATATCAACGGCCCACATACAGAGAATAAGTTATGACACTGCAATGTTGGAAGATCTTGTTGTCTGATCTTGTTGTTGTTTTATTTTATTTTATTGTTTTTATTTTTTTATTTATGAAACAAGTAAAAGTAAGTATTTATTTCATTTTATACAGTATGTAAAGAGGCAAACTACATGTACATTTGAATTCAAGCATTTATTCATTTATATCATTTGTTATACCCGGATACAATAGATAGTTACACGAGTTCTGTCCATGGCATCTGAAGTAGCATCTGAAGTAGCAGCCTGAGCTTCAAACTCTAATGAGTCTATGTCTTTTGGTAAGGATTGAGCAACAGTGATTTCGCCGGTTGTAGGATCCAAGTTGAAGTATGTTGAGTCACCACTCACGATGGAGTACTTCACAGCTTTCCCCTTTTAGTATAAGATATGTATGAATATTAATTTTACATTTATATACGAGTTATAATATAGCATTTCGTGTATTAAAATGTAATTGGTTATGTAGTGAATTAATTTTCATACATTTTGATTTATCTTCTGGTATTAAAATTGTGAATTACCTGAGAAATGAAAAAGATACACAAGATGTCAAGGTATATATCCAGTCGAGGATATTTAACAATGATGTCAAAATGCAACCCCCTTGCTATCATATACGTATTTAAATGTGTAGGTCACGTAGAAATAATGATGGCTGGATTTACTTTCACTTCTCTAAATGTACCAATCATTATGTCAAATATTAGAATATGGTTGTTATGTGTTCAATAAGCAATCATCTTATTTTCCCTAGAGAAAAAAAACAACATACTTACGGTCATGCTGTATGCTTGGAGACTACCCAATCTAGATCCGACAGGTGATTCAGTACTTATACTGAAAACATAGGGACGATTCACAAAGTTAACAAAGTCGTAGACTGGTTGACATACTGAAATGAAAAAAATAAAAAAAATAATAACAACAGTTTCAGCTGCTGTTGTTGTGTTTTGTTGTTGCTGTTTTTTTTTTTGCATAGAAACACTGTCATGCAATAAATGTAAAAAGTTTAATTTACATCCCATTATGGTTTTTTCAGTATGCATGCTTTTCAATAGTAGGATATTCAACAGCAGGTGTCAAGTGCTGTGTGAAAAGTTGCCCCGTACTTCACTTCAGTGTTGTTATATTTTTATATTTTTCTGGTCCTTCGGGATCATTGATGCCAGCATTATTGAGTGTTGAGAATTGACTACCGCTCAAGCCGGTGCTAGGGGGAGTGAGGGATGTTGCACATATTCATTATCCCTCTTGTATAGACTCAATCTAACCAAGTCGGCAATTTTCCTGTAATTTTGTTGTGATTAATGCTTCCGAGGGATCACTTTGTTTCCAGACTTTTTTACGGTCAATGTTTACTTGAACCAATGATTGTGAACAATTCGCATTTTTAATATCATTATATCAGTCAGTGTTATATGTTAAAGACCTGTTTTTATTTGAACCTTTGCATTCGACTTTGTAACGTTTAGAGTGTCAAGTAACGCACGAATGTATATTTGGTTTCCTAAATTTATATATTTAAGAAATAACATTTGTCTTAGCGGCGTTATCGGCTATTAAACATCGTTTAGGAGTTTTGGTGCGTACGAATGCCGTAGGGGCCAATTGAAATAACACAAGGATGCTATAGACCGAATTTGAGGATAATTTGCCAAGCATTTTCAGAGAAAAAAAACGATTGTTGACGCATGATGACCGACAACGGACGCCGGAGCATTCCCTTTGATACTAATAGCTCACACTGAACCTACGGTTCCAGTGAGCTAAAAAACCTAAATAAAAATCAAAACAAAATGAAAAAAGAAAGAATACACACAAGTGCTTTAAAATGCAAGAAATTTACAATAAACTATGCTTTTTAGATCGAGGGCATCCGCCATAAAATGCATGTCAGCAAAATTACAAGCGTGAAACCATGATGAATTCAGAGCAAAAACAATAACACTGACAAGCCAAGTTTAACTTAGAACACGTATTACTCGCATAAATACTATATCATTAAACATGACAATAAAGTACTTACCTATAAAACATGAAATGCCCACTTACTTACCATGAAATACTTACAATCGAAAACATAATATGTTGACTTATTAAACATGAAATGCAAAAACTGGTAATGGAAATGAGTAAATTTCTATCAAATTTTTATGACCATAGAATGCACAGCAAGTATCAATAAAATACTCACTTACACAACATAAAATACTGAAATAAAATAAAATGAAATAACCAAACTAAACATGATTCCTGTATTTGTAGTTTAATTCCATATATTGAATAAAACTATCAAATTATTTTAACTTTATACAGATGACACCAGATTCAAAATACAGATATATGTCATAATCATCTTAGCTCTAGAACAAATTCAGATAAATATTTTAAATTAACGTCATTCCAATAACGCATTAAGTGAAATGAAAAGAAAAGAAAATACAAAAAAATAACGAAGCAAAAAATGTTGAAATAAACATTAAATTGAAAAAAAATAACATTTAAGATCAGAAAAAAATTACAAAAAGCATTTTGTGACTCCTAATTTAAATGCATGTCCTGAAATAAATAGACAACGAGGAACTGAAATGAAAACATTAAATGATGTGTAAAACAGACATACCTGCTATCACAGTTAAAGCAGAAAATACTAACAACATCTTCATTTTCTCTCAAATAGCACTTGTATATGAAGCAAAGCGTATACTTAGTATCAGTGTATTAATACAGTTTTGGTTTCGTGCAAGCACATAATAAGCGTGCCAGCACATTGTAAATTTAAATTAATTAATAAAATGAAAATTGCACATTACACCTGCTTTCAATTCTTGTTCAATATCTTTTTTCTAAATTATTTAAAATTGCCGGCTGCAAACTGAAGTAATTAAAATGTTATTTCACAGAAATCGCACTGCATATGAGATCTCGATAATTATAACATTTACCTTAGTTACTTACGACAAATAACAATTTAAATCTACAAGAATATAGATACATTAAAATAAAGCTTCATTTTGACCATTATGTTTTGTCTAATAATTCCTTTTTTCTATTTTTATTTTCTTCTTAATACTGTTGTAGGTGAAATTTCAGGAGTGGTGTCATTTTTATAGTCATGAACTTGAATGATATATAACAGAAAACGATATTGGTATAGGAACTTTCACAAGGTATGTGTCTTTTTATGGAAATGATTCTGATGAAGGTAAAATGTAAAAAGCCCTCAAAATTGTCGCTTGGTTAAATGTTTTGTCTGTCAACGATAGCAAAGGGAGAGACATCAGCTAACAGACCATGTGATAGGTCACCGTGGATATGGCTGTCAACAAAATACTTCTGTAGATTTTTTACTATCATAAAATTTCTATACCACTTTTCGATTATAGCTGTAATTTGATGTACTTTTTCCTAGCCCTTTCCTTTAAATTAGTTCATAAAAAAGTCTTTCAAAATATACTGTGCCGTTATAAACTTAGATGAATACTTCTGAACCCATCTGCGTATATTTTCAAATCCAAACTTTTTTCATATGTTTAAATGTTGGATACTGCTTTATGGACAGGTTTAATCAAATCGAGCCTGCTACATTTTTACTTTGGGTGATAAATCAATGATGTCGCATTAGGTAACTTAGCATTCTTGGGTTAAATAAATTATGATGCCTACTGTTTGTAGAAATATATACGGAAAATGATCTGCTTAAGTAAGCCTGTCAATATGATTACGCTATTATTTTGCCATTAAATATGTTTATATGAAAATATACGTTCGCTACACTGCAAATCATATCGTTTACTATAAATTGATGTTTTATCTCTTTAGCTTCTCTATACCATGTGTGTAAGGTCAGCTACTCATGTTAACTCATTGGATGTTAAGTGGTCACTTTTTGCCTTAATTGTCACGAAATGTAGTAAGGGCATTTGTCCTTGATAAATAACAAACACCATCGTCCTTCCGGAGAAAATATCCTGAAGAACAAAACAATAAAAACAAAAACGGAAAAAGTGAAAATGCCGCAGGTTCGGTTTGATTAAGCGTTGAAAGCTATCGTCAGTAGGTTTCTCATTTTAATTGGCGGGGGGAGGGCATTCCTATTGTTTCCTTTTTAAAGATATTTCATCATATTTCTTTTTGTTTGAATGTGTTTTTCTCGGAAACAAATCAAGGATTTGAAACGTGAAAGACTCTCATAACTTTTAACCGAAATCTGCAGCTTCTCAGTATTAGTACTTTTCTTATTCTGGTCTAGAGCATCAATTAAACATTTGTCCTGTTATTTCGAATAATTTTCCGGATGGTTTCTATCTTCTCCAACAATGCTTATTTGAGAAACAAACTTTTATGTCTCTTAATACAGTAAGGTTTCTCTGATTTAAGAGCTATGCCATTATACAATGACTTATTAAGTTTGAAGCATTCATTTATAAAGATGAGGTGTTAAGCAACTGTAATTACGAATGATATGGTTTCCACATTAATTTGCATTTAATAAATGCATTATGTAGTGTCATTTTCAGAGCTGTTCAGAGCCTTTACTTTACTTTGTTACCCAATATATTTACAAGAGCTATCGAATCTAATTCCTGTAAAATTGAGTTATTCATCACAGATGCTTAAATGTTTGTCTTCCATCTGTGTTCTGTAATTTAACTATAACTCCGGGAATTCAATAATATTAAATAACATTAAAACATTATGTTTAATGTGTTACATTGTTTCTTTGTTATCATCTATTAATCTAAATGTTTTAGATTCACGTTGATTTATGCATGACTTTTATTTCTTATTTTTAAATACTAGTATACAGTTTTGTTTTTAACAAATTTTAGTACCGTTTATAACGTTTATGATATCGTTGATATTTTGTTAAATATTTAATATTTGAAATAGTTTTATTTATGGTTTTATTCAGACAAATAAAAATTTGTTTTGTTTGGTCGTGTTTAACGTCACACCAACACTGTATTGGTTATATGGCAAATTTCCAGCTTGACTAGTAAAGATCCCCTCGGGTGTACATTTTCCAGGCACAAATGGGTGCCTGAGTAGAACCACTGAAGTAAGCTAATTAGATAGCTTTCCCAGATGAAGAATCCGGGACGACGCTCGCGCGGCTAGATCCTACAGCGACTTAAGCCCATTAACCACGGACACCACAACAATTTGGTAGCGTTCTTATATTACCTGAAATAGGCAAAAAGGGTAAATTTATTTTAAAGAAACAAATTTTTAAGAGCTGCATATTCGGTGGTCATATACTATATGATCTAGCTGCTCATGTACAAAATGTAATCTTATTTTGTCGATGATTTATAGTGATTAAACAAGTTTTAGTTTTAATTTATACTATGATTATAACATTCATGTTGGATTCGAGATTTCGTTTACTTTAATTGAATTAACATTGTCTTAAAAGCGTCTGAGGTTTCACTTTCTGTGTACATTAAATACATTTATAGCTACATTTGTACTTACACTTTAGATGTGTTTGGCAGTCCAAATGTAACTGATTGTCATCGATTGAATTCGAATTTGAAATATACTATGATCAAAAATCATTTATTGTATGTCATGTATGTCATTTGTTGTCAATATTCTTTTTGCAAGAAAAATAAATCTTACTCAGTAACAATGTTAAAGCATTGTGACCAGCTTATTACCTGTAGTCTAAGTTAAAAGTGTCTTAATTGAAATACATGCATTTTCCTTTAAAATAACATCCTTAAATAAAGGTTTCCCTACATTTATAGTCGTTAACATCTTGATTATTCCTGAGATATTTAACAAGAAACATCCTTCGTACGTGCACATGCCTTAAAAAGTCCTAATTTACAGATTTAAAGCAATTCTTAACATCGCAAATCATTATTATAAAGCATAGGACTGACTAATTTTTATTCTGCCCTTGCTTATAAACATTTTTCTTTTTCTTAATTAGTTTATATTTTTAATTTTAATAGGGTAATAAGTTAGAATAAACAGCATTAACAGGGCATTTATTTTTTATTGCAAGGTATCTATGCAAAGCTTCTGGTTTAAACACATTTTGTTTATTCATGTGTATGACCCTTTCGTGCAGATATTCATTTCTTTGCCTAAGATTTGTTTCATTAAAGCTTAAAGTAACAAAATGTATTTAAAACAGTTCTTTACTGGTTGAGGCATCGGAATTGCAGCCACCGTTTAACCCTTTGTAATCGGAAAAGGCAACTAAGTGAGTCCGAACAAATGAGTCCATGCATCTCTTAGGTGAGGTGGTTATGAGCCCTGTGTTGCTATAAAATTGTAACAACTGAGGTAAGCCTTATCTTTTCTGTTTTGGCACCATATGATCCAAACTGTGTTGGTGCGCCGTAACAAAACAAAACAAACAAGCAATTACCTAATAGTAGTAGCTTCAACAGCAACTGCAAAGTTATCCATATGCTTTGGTATAACGTAGCAACAAAGTGTTAGTCTGTTTTAGTATCCAAGTTGGAGAGTTTCAAATCAGTGTGCATAGAGTTCATCACATCGTCTCCCTTTAGTCAATAACATGTAAAGGTGTGTGCTGTTCTAGTAAATGACTGTTTAATATGTAAATATAACAATTTATTTAATTTTACCCATGAAATATGGTGCTATATAAGTCATACATATTTCATATTTTTTAAAAATAAGAATGAATTATAAACATGAATGTGGGCGGAGTCAAAACGCATATTTATTTTAAGGGACTTCTTTCGCCATTTGGTTTGAAAAATCTGATAAATACAAAAAAACTTTTTGATGAATTTTGCTTTGAAAACTACAAAGAATGATAGAAAATGGTCTAACTAATAAAATAAATCCGAACACCAATATCTTTAATTCAGTCATTAACGCTGCACAGACGTTAAAAGAGTGTTTTACGGCACGTCACAGTGTAGCGCTAAATATCGCGTGCAAAATAAGACAATAATTATATTACTGCGCGCTGTACAATTGCAGTTGCGTAGCAAGCAAGGCGGTTCGTTACCATTTTTCTTTGATAGTGAAATTAAATAAAAAGGTTATTTTTTCGTTTTTCGTGAATATATGGTATATATTTTCACTCAACATGATAAAATGCCATATATTTTCACTCGCCGTCCCGGATCGTGAAAATATATGGCATTTTATCATGTTTTGTGAAAATATATTCCATATTTCACTCAAACGAAAAAATATCCTCTTAATGTCATGTGTACAATTTTACACAAAAGAAGTAGCAACAAGTTGTTTATAATGTTTGAATTTTGGATTTCAAACATGCTAAACATCTTATGTAAATAAATTAAATGCGAAATAAATTCTGATAATTTAAAAGTTAGCAAAATATTAACGAAGTGGTATTTTGACTGTGATACAAAACTCCACATGTTTATAACTGTAATTAAAGGCACCAACATGACCAAAACATTGTATTTTTAAACTTTTTACAGGATTTATGAAAGCAATTAAAAAAACTACAATTTTATAGGCTTAATGGACCTTTTTACATAATTTATGAAGTTGTTCTATCCTACCATTTTTTTCATACTTGCTAAAAATGCAGATTTCTACTGATCAGGGCGCTTTTCATAGTATTATACCCCATTAAAAATGTAAAAAAATTTAAACGCGTGGGAAACACGTGCCTTCATTCGTAGTTGAGATTGAGATATATTTGAGTAGTATGCTTTAAGCAGTTAAATGGCGGACACCCGTCGCTACATTTGTTTTCTTATCATCTATTTCTGTTTTAATTTTAACTTTCTGGTCTTGTTATAATCATTTTGAAAAAAATACGATTTTAGTATAAGCTGTTGACGATTTTATTTATATTTATTTTAACATAAATATTGCAAAGAAAGAGGGTTAAACTACCAAATCTTGTGTATACATAAACTAAACATTCACAAAGTCGCTTGATTGCAAATCAACGAATCAAACAGTAAGAAGAATTTAATTGATTTAAAGTACATATGTAATGAAAAAAATAATAACCTAGTCTGCTATATCTTTAGTTAAGTTTTCCATTTTGGGCAGTTCTAATTGTTTTCCTTATTGCTTTAGCCTTATTTTGCATTTACAAGTGAGAAAAACGCTAGCAGTAGGTCGGTTGCGAGTGCATTTAAAAATGTTATAAAATTACATAATTTACTATTTTTAATGTACCTGTATAAGGTTAAAAATAAATTTATTTGATATATGTCTTCTAAATAATTATAAGAAAACAAAACACTGCAATATTTATAATCAACTTTGTGCAGCATGGCGTTCAATATAGTCTGAACGAATACTTCCAAACACATTATTGATTAAAACAAGTTATTATGACTAAGTATTTGGTTTCCCTTGTGATTAACAGTTTCTTATATCAATTAAGAATCTTATCTTAACATATATTTTATATGTAAATGGATGAGTCCTATTAATTTTGTTTGCGCTACTATATTGATAAATAAAAATAATACTGTGAAGCAAAGCATAAATTTAAGCACATAGAATTGGCAGTATCAGATATTTTTTCAATACAAAAACAATTTTCGTTTTATTTTTTATCTTATTCTTTTGTGTTGCTTGGAAAGATAATACTTGTTTGAGTAATGTCTTTTTAATCGTTATCCAATTGTACAAAACTCATTAGCAACGTCTGCACTTAATCGAATCTGTCTGCCTAAGGAACGATTCACATTAAGTGTCGATCGATTTCTGTATTTATTTGAATGTTCTTATTTTTGGTATTGCTTTTGTTTTTTTATGACAAAAACATCATAACACAACATCTTTTGAAACCAACTAAAATAAACAAAAAATAAAAGATATCGTATTACAAATTTCTATGACTATCCGACGTCTGAAATAAATTATGTAAAATTCGTACAATAATTTAATTTATAAAAATGAATGTCTGGCAATGAGTTTTGCAATGCAAATGTTTGTAATATCAGTGAACTGTCTGTTTGCAAAATGCAAACATTAAGATTTGTGCTGAGGTGAATCAATTTAAACGAAAAATATTCAGTGTTAAAGATCCTGTATGTTTGTGATTGATTTTGTACCTGTGTGTATATATATACATATTTCTTTTAATGCGTTTATTTAAGGTCGCCGCCGGAAAGCCCATATGGGCGACCGTACACTCAAGTCGGGCCACCCTAGAGTTTCCCGCCGAGATTTTATCGTTGATTTTTTTCCAGCTTTTATTGGTGGAGGAAGAGTCCTAAGGTGTCCCTCCGGGTGAACTGTAAATATGTGTGCACATTATATGTAATTAATTAATTATATGCATTCATTTCTTATTAGAAAATTTGACTTAGAATGTATAGAAAATTAATTTCTAATTACCTCCATTTATTTATATGAAATGTTAAATTCGGTAATATCTTTATAAGTAATGCTTATTGGACCTTACACTATTGACAAATCTTAATTTGAAATCATATTTATGAAATAAAAGCATAAAAGATTTGTGTTACAGGATCTTTAAATATGTTCATATTTCAAAGCATTTTTAGGAACATTTTTCGATTTTGTTTTAAAACGCATCTATTCAGTAACAAAAATAGAAATAAATTTATTATGCATGAAAGTCGACGCTCTTCGTTTTCAAAGAACTTCATTCGTAAATAATTCGCGAACAATAAGATTCATGAGTAGAAGAGACACTTACACTTTGTTACATGTTGTTAATAGCGGCAAAATATTTTATAACTGTTAAGGTATATTTCCTGCAGAATTCAATTTATCACAGACCAACCAGGCTGACAAAATCTTATTAATGTTCCACCGGAAAAACATACAGGACACGAACCTTGCAGTATGCAAATATAATAATTTATTTTAGATTGATAAAAATTAAGAAGACTTATTAAATTGTTCCCAGATCAGAATCAAGTCGTCTCACACAAATTAATAATGAGGTTGTTGACATGTGATGACTTTGCCAGTTGAATAGGACAAATAAATATCCTTGGATATTTATATTCGATAATTTGTGATAAATGTCATGGGTATTGAAATATAATTGTACATCCAACAATATCACACATGTTTCGAATATTGAACACTACAATATAAACTTTATAAAGAATGATCTTTACTAAACTATTCATTATTTCCAAGCTTGTAATATATCTTTATAGCTAACTATTAAATACCTTATTGGGAGTTTTTATATAGACACAATTAAAACTGTTGTTATAATATTTTTAAACTTGACATGTTGTTAGGAAAATGGTAACAGAAACATTTTAAGCTGAAAAAAGAAACCACTTATTTCAGTTTTTAGATACCTGTTCTATATATCTACATACAAACGTCATTAACTCAATGCGTATATAAAAAGATTAATAAATGTATATTATCAGCATTCTAATACCAAACAAACAAAACAACAAGAAACAAACAAGCAATACAACAAAAAACAAAACCAACAAAAAACGATTCACTCATCTATTAAGTATTACAACGTTAAATTTGTGAAACAATTCTGCAATGCAACTCCGCATAGTGTAACACAGAAAGATAAATACAATTATTTACATGAAGAATTATAAAATAATCAAGTATTGTGGTTGATCATCTATTTTTTAAATAACTGAAAACATGAAATTTTAAGCATGAAGGGATAACAGCCGCAAATTCAGAAAATGAAATTCTAGCATGAATTATTACATAGATAATCATTATCAGAAAATTGGAAAATGAAGACTAAAATAAAATTGTACAATAACTTGTATTGAAAATTAAGATTGAGTAGTGGGAGAAAGAACAAACAAAGACGTATATCATACCATACTGTTTATAAAAACCAACTAAGTAGCTATTAATTTAGGTATATATGAATTATATCTTATATTCAGTTAATTGACATAAATCGAAACGAAATATGTAGAACCAAACATGTGACAGATGTCTGATGTAGAAAAGAAATGGCAAAAGTTAAAGTTAAAATTTAACGCAACAAACACTTTTCTGAATAAATCATTGCTGTAATAACGGCAACATAACAAGAAGTTCTGTTCAGACATTTTTCTTGTTCATATACTTCACTTAAAATGTCTAGGGAAGAAATTGTCTAATTACCCAATAACATTCTTCTTTGTCAGACTTGTGTTACTTGTCGTTTTCAATAAGAAAGAAGAGACTAAATCGTAATTCTTTCAACTGAAGCGTGGACACCAATGATTGATTACTTTGTTATCTGTTAAGAATATCACAAAAAAAGAAACAGGACTAGAGTACGGAAATAAAAGTTATAAGATATAAAGGTTCAAGCATCGCAGCTGAAATGAATTATTTGTCTCTTATTCACCTTCAACGTCAACCTGAAATATTTGTGAAATTTCGAATGCCTCAGTGAGGACAAAAGAACACTTTTATTGATTAAAGTCGTAATGGTTTCTCAAAATCTCTATTTCCGATACTAATATATAAAATAGAATATAATTGCATCGAACAAATTAACATACGACTTTAATGGTTTCTCAAAATCTCTATTTCCGATACTAATATATAAAATAGAATATAATTGCATCGAACAAATTAACAATAGATAAGTGAAATAGATAAAGGCTTTTCCGAAATGACAATCCTGAATGATATAGCTTGTATTGTGTGTTTGTTTGTTTTGGGTTTTACGTCACATCGACACAGTATAGGTCATATCGCAATGTTCCAGCTTTACTGGTGGAGGAAGACCTCAGGTGCTCTTCCGTGCATTATTTCAGGCACGAACGGGAACCTGAGTAGAACCACTGACGTTCCGTAAGCTACCTGGATAGCTTCCTCACATGAAAGAATCCATGTCGGGAATCGAACCTACAGCGGTGAGGGGCAAGTGGTTTGAAGTCAACGACCTTAACCACTCGGTTTTTTCTTAGTGCTGTAAGGGTTAAGTCCTTCTAAATTTAACATGAGTTGACCAGTAATTGCACTAGAGTGACGGTATGTCGTTCAAATGTTTGATACATAAGTAAGAAAACAATATGTCCTTCGGTTTCGAGACTATATTACTGCAAACAGGGCAATATAACACCACAACACGTTAAATATAATAGCCTATTTTGTACACTACCAACGGTTGCGTTTCGACTTGCAAATTGTTGTTATACAGGTCAGCGCATCAGATAAATTAAGTCACGTTTTAACCTATGATTAATTGTACACTAGATATCAGATTATTTCAGACAAGGAGAAAATATTCGCCACCACACTCACAAATAATGGCAATAAGATGTTCTTTTGTATCATAAATTCATTTTTTTGGTAAATTAAATGCTGACTCGTTTTGTAATAAAATATCATTGCACGTTAGTATGTAACTGAACGTTGGGTGTTTTCAAGGTTAGTAAATGCTACTTTGTTTGGGGACAAGGATATAATGTATCCTTCAAAATATGTAAATTGTATATTTTTTCGGGACTTTGAAACATATTATACATATTATTCCTATAGCAAATACGTTCATAGTTCTTTCTGGTTTGCAATATTTAGTATTGCAAAGTAAATTGTTGTAATACAAATACGTTATCAATTATGTGGAATATGCATTATATGATTTATCATGTGGTACAACAAATATAAATATATTTTTATTCAATTGTTGAAAGAAGAAAGTATTTCATTTATCAGCCATAATTATCATTTTCTAAAGGACATAATATATCATTACAATAAATAAAACAACAATTGACCAAAACGTCATACTTTATATTAAACGTTTTATAAAATATGCATATGACCTTTATTTTGTATGCACAAGTGTCGCTGCATCCAGGGGGAGCCTTTCAAATGGAATTCTTCTTTTTGAAAACCCCTGCTGCAAATAACAATTGTGAAGGAATGTGTAAAATTTATTATCGCACGATTTGCAAACAAGTTTTTATCATAAAGGATGTTTCTTGGATGATTTAATGGTAGACAGCCAGACAACTCGATTAATGTCTTTTTCCACTTCCTTCTGATTTGATTGCAACTATGTTTACAATGTTATAAGATGTTGTAAACTTAACTTTCCACCAATTATTGGTTCAATTTAATACTAACTAGGATGTAAACCACAAATACACTTTTCAATACAGTTGAATCATATATTGATAGACAGTTATTTTAAATAAATCAATCAATATTATTTCCCCTTACTTGTGATAGCAACCATGTTTTTAATGTTTCAACAAATTATTGGTTAATATAAGATACTAACTAGGATATATATGTTCGCTAGGATATTTACTTAAAGACACTTATACCAGAAGATACAAGCTTCTGGAGATATAAGGATAATACACTTAAAGTACGTTCCCGCATTTGGACTGTATACACATTAAATGTGTCACTCGCGATCAAAGTCATACTAGTTCAATGTACAAACGTTAACAAGTACTGGTTGTATATGTCAGCTTATACTTCTGTTTACTTGTTCTCTGCAAACTCAAATTAAAAAGCATTGCTCTAATATCAACTATTTTAACTCTGTTTAAAGACATTTGAGATGATACCTCCGTCTATATAGAATCATTATAAAAATAGCGATTTTGAACATTAAAACAAGCCTATGGGCCTATGGACCGCATGTTACTGTATGCTGAAATACATAAGTAGACAAATCACATTCCATAACTACAAGGGCATAGCGTGTTTTTTTAATTTATGCCTAAATGTTTAGATAACTAACAAATTTTTAACAGATTTGTGAATTTTGCACGAGTCAGTCGTCAAGTGGGCAAAACTGTGTTGTAGAAAATGAGATGTATACATGTATAATGTCAGAATAATCATACAGTTTCACTGTAGTTTTTTTTACAACGAGTCAGCGATACACTGAAGTGTATCAGATTTCAATGTACAGTTTCATTTATAAACCTGTTGCTGGGAGTATAAAATTTATCTACATGTTTAAATGTCAGATCGTTTATGCTAGCAAATATGCGCGTTTAGAGAGATTTTACATCAGTTAGGAGACACGCTGATAGTGTGTATAGCGGGTTATTTTTTTGTTAAGAAGAGTTTTTGTTGTTTTGTAGGGAGTTTTGTTGGTTTGTTGAAGTGGTTGAATATAATTGTGGTGATCTTAATTGATCAGGGTTTATTGGTTGTAATTAGTTGTTTTTGGTTGTTGAGTTATATCTGTTTGTGACGATATAATTGGTTGATATTGGTTGAATGTTTGTTTGGTCAAGAGTATATTAGTTGCTGCTTTGTTTTGAGGATATATGTAAATATTGGGTGCTTTAGTTTAAGTTGTTTTCTGATGCTGATTAGATTGTATGAAGTTAATATTGTTGGATGAATGTTTGTGGTTTATGGTTAATACTGTATCTTAGAGTTGTAAAAATATTCATTTTTTGTGTTCTTCATTTTGTGGTGATTTTATTGTTTTGTTTGGTCATAAGTTGTTTAGAGCTTGGGCTCGCCAGGTGTCTAGTATTGTTTCGTATAAAAGACGTATACGTGAAAAGATAATACGTATAAGTGGTTGATAAATGATGTGTGTTTGTTTTGGGTGTAAATAATGATCAGAGTTCTTTGTTTTGGGTGTAAATAATAATCAGAGTTTGTTGTTTACATGTATATATTGATTTGAGATAGAAAAGGATAAAAAAATACCTAAAAAAAAGATAGTGTTAACTAAACAATTACGTGCTAGTTTTCCAACTGAGAATATTTCACTTTTATTTTATGCCCAGCCCCCATATCTTGGAAATTGGTTCAAGTATTTATTACTGAATCTTTCCTTAGATTAAATAACATCAAGTCAGACATTTCTTATGCTAAATTCTGCAATCTAACATAAAAATGTGTTGCTCACATTTCAAACATTTTACTCTGTTTTACGTGTTTGTGATGATTGGCCCCTTTCTTTTTTACCTGGCAAATGGCGAATCAAAACATAGCTTCGAATACATTTTCTGGTAAATGGGAACACACGCATTCATGAACTACATGGACATAACATTCAATTTGCACTGCTCGTCAAGATGTTAATTGTCATTTCCTGACATGTATGTCAATAACTCAGATGTTTTGAATAAGTAGGGGGTGAGATTTTCCCCCATTTATTTGGTGTAACTAAACAAGTACACTTTTGTGGGGTTCTTTGTTAATATGAATATATTTGTAATAAAAATGTACCTTCTAGTTCATCTTTTAATCATTTTTGAAAAAAATATTTACTACAGCTATATCGAACAAAGATACCCTCCTGAAATAAAATTATTGTTTTGAAATATCAAATTCGAGTACATTGAACAATAGGTTTTTAAAAATAAAATATCATTCAAAGAGTGTGTGTGTGCAAATGCATGACATAAATTGCAAAACCTCTCTTGAAAAGTTATAGTACACATATGGGTATATGTTATTACTTTTGTTTGTCTGTGTCTGTCATGTTTGTCTACTTGGCTTCCATAGTTGTCATGTGTTTGTTGTGAATTCGTCCTATTAAATGTCTATGTTTATCATATTATATATATATTAATCCTCATATTGGTCATATACTTACCACAATTATGGATCTTTCTATCAAAATGTCTACTTCATTTATTAACTAAACTACGCATGAGCACTATGCTAAAAGTTTTTAATGGCGATAACAACGATTTTTGTAACAAAATTATTTTAAAGCGTATAATTTGTGTGTTTAAAGACCATCTGTTCAGGTCCCAAGTATTTGAACTCACAGCGGCCATCATAACATCTTATCTTTCGGACTGCGACACATAAATATCTGCTATAACAACTTGATATGCAAGCCTTGTTTAAATGTTTCATGTCTGGATATGAAAGCTAGACACATCTAACGAACAATATCGCATTTTAAAGACAGTGAGTAACATAACAGGAAATTACCTCCTGCTTGTCTAATACGCTATTGAATAGTCACTTTGATGACAATATCTGACACAATGAGACAATATTAAGCCTTCATTTTAATTCAGCCACACGAATTGTACTCTATTTAAGAATTATCGAGCATGCGCTTGTAAAAACTATCACACTTAGATAAGAACGGAAATCAACAAGTCATACTTGAACGAGATGTGAATGCTTCTATGATACAGATTTAATGGATTAAATTTGATGCATTTTCCGCGCTAATAATTTTATTTTTATTTACAAAACCTTAAGTTACTGGAAAAATTTAAAGTCACTTTTTTCTTCATTTTCCACGTGTTTCATAACAATCTTAAAGTCATTAGATTATTTTTAATTGAGTAGTGTAGTCATTTCGCCTTTTCAATAATCTTTATTTCAAAATTCAATCTTGTCTTATTGAATGAAAATTCGGGAAGAACAATGCACTAACAAGATCTTATAGACAAAATCTGTCAATATTATCTGAGCAAAATTATAGAGAAACAGTTTGTTAATGGATTCCCTGTTACACGAACGGGTTTTTTACACCTTGTGTCAAAGTCTGTAGTTTTGACAATTATCGAGACATTTTGAGCGGCCCTATGTTATTGTAGCCTTGTTTTAAACAAGCTGACTAACGAACAGAATACCCCTGCTGCTATAACAGTTGTATCCCCAAAACAAAACAAAAAATATACATGTACTGTCCTCCAGGTACCTTGCCGTATTGAAAGAAATTAACTTGTTTAATGTGGATTGGTCTATTATTGTCTATATCTACAGCAAATATTACTATGGACAATAGTAATGTATATTTTGGATATCCAAATGACAAATTAGTTTTAGAGAAATATTAAAAGCGTTATAAGGAGATAAATCTTATACATTGTAGCACAAAATGTTATTTTTCTTTATGATTTGTGCTTTATATAGATATGTTACTATTTGTTTTATCGGGCCACCAACATTTATGTATAATTCTTTAATGGTGTTTTGTCAGATATGTATTAGATACTACCAACATAATTATAAATGGAATTTCAGATCTTCCATTTTGGAATAATTTAATTTAAAGATCCCGTAACACTGTAATTTTTTATGGTTTTATATCATAAATATGATGCTCAAATTAAGATTTATCAATTAAGAAATAAATTAAGAAATGAATGCATATATTTTAATGATTACATATAATTATGTACAAATATTTGCCGTATAATTTTTACATTTTTCTTCGATATCTGAAAATTGTTTTATAAGCAAAATTATTTACATATATATAATTTCATTTAAGTATGGTATACAACCTCCATTACAACATACAGGATTTTTAAGACAAATGTGTATATGTTGTGACAGCAATTAGTCAAAAATCAATAGATATCACGATTGCAAAACTACAGCGATGCACATTTGTGTACATACGAATTGAATCATACATATTAAAAATCGTGGAACATCTATGCGTGCTTGCGTGATTTCATCCATTATTGTATTTTCTCTCATTTCATGTATGCGTGCGAGAGCAGCTTTTATGTAAATATTTTAATTACTGGATTTATCGCCAGTTACCACATTATACTTTTTCAAAAAATGCTTATCATATGTAATTACCTCTTTCCATGACATATTTACCAACACGTTTATCCTTTCAATGGTTGAAGCATCGAACATGCCGCCTTTAGTCACGTCTTTATCACTCAATAACTAAAGGCCTATTGGTATAGCGTTCAATTAACATTGATTTTAAGAAGTCGTTATTATTTATGTAAAGATGAATAAATATGATTAACATGTTTGGAATACGTACAAATAGGCGGTTTTTTTTTCTACGAATATTTCTTCTTTATTTTATGTTTTATTATATACACTTTTTGTTTTGTTTTATTGTAATATGATAATAATAATGCTTACAAAAAAATCGTTTCATAATATTAAGTACATATACAGATGGAAGTCCTTTTTATTTTAGTTAAAATAATTTATACAGCTTTACCAAAGAAATATGTCCTTTCGACTGAATAAGTTTGAGAAAAGTAATGTTGCTTTATCAGATTATCAGGTGAGATATCATTCTGTTTGCTTGTTTGTTTGTTTCATTTTACGCCTTTTCCCAACAGTATTTCAGTCATATAGGCGGGAGATATCATTCTAACAGTGTAATATTGCATTGTAGTAAACCATTTCTTGCTTTTTGAAATTCTTCATTATAAGAATAGTTATAGATATCTCAACAAGCTGCAAATACAAGCCTTGTTCTAATCAATCGGGTCTAGAAAAACATAGCTAGACACATTCAACGATCAGTACTACTTTTAACAGAAAGTGAATCGCTTAACAGGGAGGGAACTTTGTATGTATAAACGCTTATGTTCATTCTGTGATAATGTCGGAGGTATTTAATCTTTATTCTGAATTCGCTCACACGAATCTTATATATTTCAGCATTGTCGAGCTAACAACCGTGATGTGTAAAGATCTCACCTGAATGATAACGAAAGTCATTGTTTTAATGACAACTCTAATAGTTTCACCGTAAAGAACTAGAATATAAAAAAGAACACGTTAATTGTCCCACCTTTTTTCCGAACCTGCATATATAACTTAATTTGAATCTATTTGATCGAGTACTTCAGCACATAAGCAAGAGTCCCTGGCAATCTTGTGTGTATATCATATTCTAGCTCGAACACGTGTGCAATCTTTTCACGTCCTGCCCTTTTATGTACAGGTTTTAGCACTAGAATGAGCGGGTTTTACACTTGTTTCAATAAACAATTATGAAGAATCAAAAAAGCTTTTCCTTTATTCCGGCATGTATAACATTTTCTGTAATTTTCAGTAGAATTGACATATGAATATTTCATTGCAATATCTGCATCCTGTTGGCATATTGGTGTAATATTTGCAACATTTGTTGATTAACTATTCCAACAAATTGTATTAAAATTCTTTCATCTGTATTCCCATAAATAATTAAAGGAACTAGCCAGATATTTTGGGCGACGAGCGATATTAAAGTTTCCATTTGTATGCGTGTTTCATAGGAAATTCATGAAGATATTTAATATAACATTGAACTTTTCTGTTGAAGTTATCTCTGTTTTACAAAAGCTCATATAGCTGTGGATTTTCCTTTTGCCTTTTCATCAAATTAAGTGTTATCTAAGCGGATAAAAACTGCAATAACATTTACAAGTGCACACCTTACTTAGTCATAATGAAGAATCCTTGGTAGGGCATGATTTTACTAGATACATTTAATTTAACAGTTTTGTGTTTGGGAATTCTAAACGTTCGTAAAATGGTTTTTTTTGTCCGAGTATCTCTTCTCAATTACATATAATCTTAAATAGAGAGAGAAATGGTTTATGACTTTCCATCAGCATAAGACTTTTAGAAAAAAAAATGAGTTTGTTATAAATTTCATTCACGCTAAAAATACAACCTTCTATAACTCATCAATCATTTTGCCCAGTTCTCTAGAGGATTTAATTAACGAGTTAACGTTGGGAGAAATTTAAATACATATACGAGTACTTACATGTTTTTATTACATTGTTTGTACTGTTTTGTAATACTGAATGGTTTATTTTTTTATTATTATTTTTTTGTTGTAATTTTTTGTTTGTTGGTAAGGGAAACCATACTGAAGAAATTTGGCTTATGTTACTTATTTAAAATGTTTGCCACCTTCACCCAGTCCAAACCTATTACCCCGACCCCCGCCAAAAATAAATAAACGAAATAAATAGACAAATTAGGCAAAAATATTGATGAGATATTGACATCTTATCTTTCAAAATATAGTGACATATAATATGTGCCCACAGAAGCACTTGACCTTCTAAATTGGAGACAATGTCATTCTACAGAAACAGCTGAAACAGTTTGAAATTAAGATTTTGAAATGATCTATTCATTGATACGAGCCAAAACGACTGTATCTTTTGAATCATACCCTGTCGCTTTGGGGACACTTTGGTGATTTACAGCAATTTATTTATTAGATAGATTTGGTCTTTTCAAGCTGTGTGTATTAATAAGGATCTGTCAAAAGCAGTACATATGTTTTAATGTGTTATGTCTGCAGCATAAATTCCTAACCCCTAACAACTTATTTTAGATAAATATATTGCTTTAACATGTAGACTGACATTCACGAAACAGTCTTACTTTTTACATTGACCAAATATATATATATATATGTCGCTTTCCATGGAATGGCAAGACTTGTCACATTGACGATTCCATATAAGCCGCCGTATGGCGGACACATGTGCGGATGTTTCTAAATTCATAATTTCACCATTTTCATGTTTAAAGGGTATAAAGCTATATCTAATAAAATATTTTTTGAAAAAAAAAAACAAAAAAAAAACAATTACAACTTGTAAAATAGTGTTGTTTCTATATCCTTATTGGTAAAGCAACATATAATGTCTTTTATTTAAAAATGTATGTAAATATAATAAAATGTTCCGAAACAAAATATGATGCACCTACTTTATAATCTAAAAGTTTTAAACTGTTCAGCATTGATTGTGTGTATGCATCATTCGCTCAATTGGGAATTATACTAAGTTTTTTTTTTATCTCATACAAGTATTTTGAAGTTGTTCTTTTTCTAACTTTTAACAAAAATTCTGTAAGCTGCAGGTGGCAAAGATACAGCTTTATACACTTTAAATGTTGAAATATGCTTATGCTGGTACTAGGGGGCGTGGACGGTAACTTGCATGTTCAATGACGTCCATAAACTCAATTAAACCGAGTCTGCATTATTTTCAATGTTGTCGTTGGCGTTTATATAGGGATACCGCTTTTTATTATTTATACTTTGTGCGGTTATAAGATTGTACAGTTCTTGTAGCCAAGACATACTATATTGTCTATATGTTTTATGCATGCCTTGAACGAGCATACATCAAACTATTCAATCAATGCAGGGTATGCACAACATTCATCAGCAAAGTGAAAGAAAGAGTCGACATAATTGCAAGCTGATTGTTTTTCAAATTAAATTTGTTTGGGTAAATGATTGTCTCCTTATTTTGCAGTTAATATAGATTATTGAAGTTTCTTTTCTTATCTTCCAGAGCAGTATGGAAAATAAGATTAAATCCTTGAAGAATATTGTGCGAATAATTTTAATTTGACAGAAGTAAACACCTATAAAAACTATTTTCAAAAAATAGTAATACTATCTAATATAACGATAATTGCATTTAAACAACCTCTCATTCAAATGAATGTCTGTGTTATGAGTTGTTTGAGCCAATACAGATCGTTTATGTTAAACGTTTTTGAGTTATTCCTTTAAAATAAATGTATCATATATTTTATAAAAAAAAACAATTTCCCGAGTATGCAATACTAAGCATGACTTTTATAATATACATTGATGAATTTGTTGTAAAATATTGAAATACATAACAAGTGCATATTCTTTAAACTTATTTTGTTAATTAATTTGTGTGTATGTTCGCTGTATGTTTGTAAGTATCAATATCTCACCACGTATCCGACTACTAGTCGTGCATGAGTTCTGAATCAGTTATAAAAATGGACATAAACTTAATATCAATTCTCATACGGAAATTTCTTCTTGCCTGTAGATCAAACCAGTAACCTCTGAGTTAATACTCAATTTATATTTTAATCTATAATTAAAATATCAATTTATAACATAACATAAAATAATCTTTATTTGGCATAAAATAGCATGAGCATACATATAGCCAATATACTTTCAATTACATATGAAAAAGGATTGATACTCGATTTATATTTAAATAATCGGACAAGCTTGCTGTTTTACGGAAACATTTCGAAAGCATTATGGTAAGTTTTTATACCTCACGAGTTTGGTTACTATATCCTTCGCTTTTCATTTAAACATCGGCACTACGAACAGCAGCAGTAATGCACATGAAACTAAATAAAATATTAGAAAACTTTTTTTTCTTGCATTTTAAACTTGTAAGGCGCTCTGAAATTTATAAAGTTTACAAATAAATGATAAACTGATAAATTCATACAGAAAGTATATGCTTAATTGGAATGGTTACTATAATTCCGTTTAGCAATTCAAATTGTCGAAGTGTTCAATTGTTGAACTAATGGGTATGCATAATATTCTCTCTATGTCGTCTCTGTCATTTATTTTGTGACCTTCATTTTTCCCTTGAAACGTCAAAAAATATTGAATTTATTTTCACGATAAATAGAATCATATTATTACTTTATAAACTAAAGTAATTCATTCCATATAGAAATTATATAAAGGCAAAATTAGACATTTGTTATAAGTGCATAGGCAATTACAAATAACTGCTGACATAAATTATAATGAAAAATTGTTGATAAAAAGGCAAATTATGCCAAAAAAATGATTTTGTTTTTGATTAAGAAAAGGCAAAAAATGTTTTTGTTTTTAAAATAGCTTGTCATAAATGTTAAGCAAAGTGTAAAGAAAGTGGTATTTTGACTTCCATACAAAATGCTAAATCAATACGTCTTAACTAACTAGCAATATGCAAGATGGTGCAAATGATCAATGGGTAACCTTTTTCTAAAATTATAACAGGAAAACAAGTTTTTTTTGTGTTTTGTTTTTTAATAATTATATTGTTTTGCAATTAA
Organism: Ruditapes philippinarum; assembly: GCF_026571515.1. Lineage (NCBI taxonomy): Eukaryota > Metazoa > Mollusca > Bivalvia > Venerida > Veneridae > Ruditapes > Ruditapes philippinarum. The sequence goes on along the minus strand of NW_026862909.1, from coordinate 110,714 downwards.
AATACTTGCCCCTTGGCACCTTGGGTGTTGGTTCAGGACCTTAAATCGTCGGTGCTTACCCACTTTGTGTTTTGAAACAATTCGCCACTTCAGTGAATATTGTTTGGCCGTTTCAGGGATTGAAATAATACGTTTTGAGACTAAAGTTAGTTAAAACATGTACATATATATCTGTATTGAACATTAAGGAATTACGTTGAAATTTATTGCTAAGTGGAAGCTAATACCACATTACCACGGATTTGCAATGCAAATCGATGTAGTACACGTACATGACAACCTATCTGTATGCAGCATATACCTTTCCAATAACTCGTCTAGCTGTAACAAAGGCAATTGGTATTCGTATTGAGGCACTTGCGTTTTTATTGAATTATTCTCATAACATATAACGTGATGTGCAGAGAATCATAATTTAAAATCTTATTTGAGAGCAATGTTAAAAATAACTAAACTGGTGTTAATGTATCGACTTAAAAATAAAATTATCGCATGTACATTTATATTATATAATTTCATGAACACTTATAATACTATAAACAATTTCAAAATTCATAAAATAAAATCCGTTAATAAGAACAGACATGTAGACAAACTATCAAATGTAAGTTCTCTTCAGACAAATATAGACGACTTTATTTATATTTCTACAACAGTAATACTTATAATTATATACTTGTGAATTATATCACTTAATAGTTTCTGACAACTTAAATTGTATGTACAAGTTTTCTATTTATTTTTCTTTTAAGAAAAAAGAGTATATCGTTTTGTTTCATACAGCAATACACACTATGTAATCAAAAGAATTCTGAAGGCGCATAAGGAGACACAATTATAAAAAGCTACGGACCATTTGTCCCATTTTGATTCCAAAGTTATATATGTATTCATGTAAATGACTTAATTTCATTAAATATGTTAGACACATGCCGTACAATCGTGCACGCAGAACTTATTGCATAAGACTCCTAATATCAAAGAGACACGGTACATAAAATAATAGTAGATTAATCACAACAATCATGAATTTGTACACATTGCTTTTATTATAACAAAAAATTATACACTTAATATTTTACCACAATTTTGATAAACAATAAGTGTCTTATACCGAATGATTTACATTCAAACATTGCAAAATAGAGAAAACAAGAATCACTTAAGAAAGCACCAAACGACAAATTTGAAAATGTTGCAGACTCAGTTTAATTGAGCCTGTTCATGGGAGGTAATGGAAAAAACAACTTACCGTCCACGCCCCCTTGCACCGGCTTAAGGAGAATTCAACATTTAAACATGAATTCAAGTCACACACAATATTTCCCAAATGATTTTGCTTTAAAACACATATATGAAGGATGTCCAGAAAATTCATATACTTCATCACTTTTTACTCTAAAATACATACGTTTTACAAATTATGTCAGCAAAAATATACATATCTAGCGAACACATTTACACAAATAACTAATTTGCGATTAAAGTTCTTTTTTTATTTATCTGTATTTACATACAACATATATACATCGTCATGGAGCACTTTGACAACGTATAATAACACATATTTGCTTATATTTAAACATTTAAGAAAAAGGGGGCGTCCGTGGCTATGCTCTGGAAAGCGGTTCTTGTCTTAGACTTTGTTTCCGAGGGATCACCCTTTTGAGGTTATACTTTAGGTATATTTAATGCGAAATAGTAAACCGCTAAGATAAAGTAGGTTGCACATAATAAAGTAACAAAAGCATCAACGATAAGTGTCTTACATGTAGGGAACATTCCTACAACAACATTCGCAAAGGTTTTTGTTATAAATTGTATTGTCATTTAACTAAGATCATTTAAAAAAGACGAATTTCTATAGATTTTTTTGTGCTGAAACTCATAAACATTTGCATTAGATCATTTTAAGAAAGAGTGTTGTATAACTATATCTTATTCATTGTCATAACAGCGATAATTTATAAAGGTTAAGTGTTTTTATTTTCAAAGACACTTTCTTAATCAAATATAAAATGTCCGTCGCCATTAAATGAATCAAATTTGACACAATCGTATTAATTGATTTAAGCGAAGAGTTTCATGACCTATTGCTTAAAATTGAAACCAAAGTAACTGACGATGATGTTAATGGAACAATATTCCAAACAAAATCCTACAGTGAGGGCAAGCAAACGACTTCCGTACTTAACATGTATACGACTATCATTTTGCATCGTCAAAAAGGTAGATATTTAGAAAATCTAAATTTTATCTTTATATGCCATTTTGTTTTTATCATTATTTTTCCAGAAGAGCCTTTTTGTCATCATTCTTCGCGAGCTCCCTGTTGTAGTGCAATTATTTGCTAAGGCATTGGGCGCAATTGACCGGTTTTAGTACATGAAGAGGTTCGTGATCTGAAAGTCGTACAAGTTTTGTCACTTAATTTTGTTTTATACGTGTATGGTTTATTTTTTCATTAATAATTTATAATAAAACATCACTAAAAAAACTAGAACGCACTTTAAAAAAATACAAAAAGTGTGTTGAAATAAAGAAAAATGAAAAGGATAAAAAGTTTCAAAATGACCTTACTGTTCTGTTTATTTCCTCGTTAAGGGCAATAACATTTCTTTACTTGGGGACAAAAAAAAAACTTTTTATGGCACATTTCGCATTGATGGTTCAATGATCACAACTTTATGAATACACCTGCGAATGTTGCCCAATTCTTGCGTTTTATTAATTGTTTATTTATTAAATAGATGAAAAACAAATCCTTAAAGAAAGCCCAAAAACAATATGAAAAACGAGATCAACAAGAGATGGCGGCATCCAACGTATGCATGCCCCAACACGGCAAAATTGGCTCAGTTTGATTTAGCCTGTTCATGGACGGTAATGGTAATTGAAAGCTACCGAACAAACTGTGCCGGGGAATTTTCCAAAAAGCAAACCAGCTAAATTGACATTTCGATAAAGGAGTGCCTCAAAATACATTCAATTTGAAAATCAATGCGTTTCGTTTACTTTGATTGCATATTCAACCTTGGAAATGATATGATGAATCTACTGTCAAAAGGAAGCGCAAAATGATCTGTTTTGATTAAACTGTCAATATAATTATAGAAAATCGATAATGCATGTCGATCCTTTGATTGAATGATAGTTTTGTAACATTGTAATCAATATAGATTACTCTAAATAAATCACATTGTATTGCCTGTTGGAGTAATTAAATATGCTCAGGTGCATATAAAACATTTAATCATTTCCAAAGCTTGTACAATAAATAGCATCTAGATAAAATTGTTGTTAAAAAAAATATCGAAACGTATGATCAAACCTTATGTTTTAGTAATTAAAGATCTGAATTTATTTATTTCATTTACGGGAGATCAAATTTTATTTTCAGTCGTGATCTCAACATGTTATTTTGTCACCCATGGCCTTGTCACTTAAAAAAATATTGCACCAGTTGTTCAATCTGCACCTTGAAATATATAACGAACATACATGGAAACCGATCAATTGATTTCTCTAAAATACAATGTAGTTTTAACCAAGTAGTAAGATAACAAACCATTATAAAAATAATACTATTATTTTAGTAAGACATTTGATTTGTGTTATAAACATTTGCCTGCAGGAGACTATAAATCACCAATCTAAGCTGACAAAAAGCTAATTAACGTTTCATCGGAGAAATTTGCCAGACAGCGAGCTTTCAATTATGCAAATATAACGAGGATATCATATTGATCAGTGGTAGACCAGGATTAAGTAGACACAGAAAAAAAATGTTCCGGAGATCTTAATCAACTGACACATAGTAAATAATGATAGGGGTGTTGAAATGTGATTAGTTTGGCAGGGGACCAGAAGATTCATGGACAATTAATCACGAAATTCAATGGTGATTGTGAAATACTGACTTATCAGACAGTCACGAGTCTTTTTGTTCATATTAATCATCAAAAGAAAATTCTACTGAATGAATATATCAATAATGATGAAGCAGTCACTGTGTATAAAACAAATAAAAAGATTAAAAAGCAAGGAATTACTCCTGGCAATTTAGAACGTTCTTTGATTATGATAAAAAAATGAATTGGTTCTACCTTTGGCCGTAGTTAATATTTAACTTGTTATTTCCTAGTACCAGCTTGAGCAGTATACTTACAAATGTTGGACTCAATGATCTCGAAGGGCCAAAAAAATATAACAACAGCAAAGTACAGGGCACCATTTTACTGCTGCCACACAGCACTTGACACCTGCTTTTGTGAAAACGGTGGTATTTTGTAGAGGGTCGGTGTAAAAATCCTGTTCATGAAGCGTTTATTTCAATCCATAGCTGACATATATTTTATTATCATAGAGCATACACTCTCGGATGATATTGCATAATATCAATGCTGTGATACTTTGATAACTTAATGAGTATGTGCTAGTTTATTTACTGTGAATATTTCAGCTTCTTCTCTAAACACATTGTTGCACTGGGAAAGACCATTCCCTACATCAATAAACACCACAGCTTGTAATTACCCTGAAAATGTTAGCGATAAAATGTTCTTAATAGGCCTGTTTAATCACTCTGTCTATTATTATATCGAATAAACGGTAACATTATGTCATAATTGCGTCTTATGTACGCAAATGTCGAAACGTGTGGCTTTAGTTTAGAGAACTACATTTTTGTACAGGAAAGATGTAAATAAGATTAGGTATAAATATTTTAATTTACTTATAAATCATTGTGGTATTTATACGCTATCGTTGTTCAGATTTTTTTCAATCTTATGTTTATTTAAAATCTTTTTATACAGAGGTGTGTAAGATTTTATGCATATTATCATTGTAAGTTTTTTTTCAAAATAGTATCTTAGATCATGTAAGTTTGAATATAGAAATCAACTCTAATTTAAAATGTAATTATTTTATTTGAAAAATATACAACATTTCGACTCAAAAGGCTTCATCAGATATACTTTGTTTACAGGAAATGACGTCAACGTCATATGACGTAAAGGACGTCAAAATGTAATACATAATTTGGCGTATAAATGTTATATGTAGGATCTTAATAAAAGATACAAAACACTGGTGAAGATGCAGTAAAAAGCAATGTTATATTAGAAAACCAGCATAAACTACATATTGACATGCAATTAGTTTTAAGTCATTGGAATTCATGTCATCAGGAATAATTGTACCAAGTTTATACATCCATGAAGTTTCTTTTTATAATATTTGCCAATTATTCTTTACTTTATCAATTGGCATGAATGAAAAATCTTTGATAGAATGTCCTTCAGAATTAAAATGTTCAGATACATTTGTAATAGTGTCAGGAAAGTGTTTAATATCAAATTTGTGACTATTCATTCTTTGACTATATTTTTGCTGAGTTTGACCAACATACTGTTTTTTACATTTTTTACAAGTTATAAGATAAATTACATCTGAAGATATACATGAAAAATCACGTTTTATAGCAAATTCTTTAGTTATAGTAGTACTTGAAAAATTATTCGATTCAACAATATTATTACAATGAGTACAACGAGGTCGACAGCATTTAGATACTGAACCAACCATGAATTTGACATTTAAATGAGTATGAACTAAATTGTCCGCTCCAGTGGGTTGAAAAAAACTGTCGTTAAATCTACCGTGTGTAGAAACATTTTGAGAATAACGAATTTTTAAAACGTTGATAAAACTTTGTTTGTTTGTCTTTTTACAGTCTATAATTTTCCAAGCGAAATACAAATTATAAAAAGTGAAATAAATGTAAAACTTAACTCGTTTGCGACATTAAAATAGCGTACTTGATTTGATTGTTTTGCACGTGCTGTTTGGCGCTACATTGTGACGTCACGTAAACACCACACAGCGTTAACGACTGAATTAAAGATATTGGTGTTCGGATTCATTTTCTTAGTTAGACCATTTTCTTTCATTCTAGATAGTTTTCACAACAACATTCGACAAAAAAATTTATTTATCAGATTTTGAATCAAAATGGCGCCCTCAATGTGAAAATACACAGGGAGATAATAAGAACAGCGAGTGCATTGTTGTAGAATAATGCACGTTTCGGGCCTTCTTTGTTTATATAGAAAAAATTCCGATAGTGTTAGAATGTTTAATAATAAATAGTAATTTTTTATTGGTAAACTATTTTTGGAAAATATATTGGTTTATTGTATATATGTTTATATTTATATTAAGTATATACTGTAGATGTATTTGACAATATTTACATAAATATCATTATTTTGCAATATATATATTGTATAATTATCAACATTGTAAGGTATGATGGAGGATGACCCTGACCCCCTCATACCTATTACTATTACGGGGTAAATAAACGGGGTTATCCAGATGGGACCTCAAAAGAAAAAAAGTTATCTTAATATATATACAATACTAAGAATGATAATAAGATGCTCAGCTGTGTAGAATTTTGCAAGGAAGTCACGCAATGAAGCATTAGTACTCTATTAAACTGATTCAATCCGAGCACTGCAAAGAAGTTATCACAAGTCAACACAAAATCGTCTCGTGAAATGTATCTTAAACCCACACAAAAACGAATACCTTCTGCTTAAGTATTGTATAAGGTACATAATTATTTTAAAATACCTAGTGATCGAGATAAAAATTTATCCAAAACTATGAACAGAGGAAAGTAAATTAAATATGTACTTTCTGACATCAGTTAACTTGATACAATGAATGCCCCAGCAAGGCAGAGTAGAACCGAATAATTTGAAATAAACTGACAACAATATAGCGTATCAGAGTCTTCAACAATCTAGAGATTATTATATCGTTAGACATTTACTTTTTTATGAAAAAAGTAAAAGAAAGGATTTATTTCTTTTTAAACAGTATTGTAAAGAATCAAACTACATGTACATTTCAATTCAAGCATTTATTTCCTTGTTATATCTTGATACAATAGATAGTTACGCGAGCTCTGGCTTGGGCATTTGTAGTTGCAGCCTGAGCTTCAAACTCGAGTGATTCTACGTCTTTTGGTAAGGATTGAGCAACAGTGATTTCGCCGGTTGTAGGATCCAAGTTGAAGTATGCTGAGTCACCACTCACGATGGAGTACTTCACAGCTTTCCCCTTTTAGTATATGGTATGTATAAATATTAATTTTACAGTAAAAAAATATATACGAGTTATCATACAGCATTTCATGTATTAAAATAAAAATAGTTTGTCATGAATTAATTTTCATTCTTTTTTATTTATCATCTAGTATTGTGAATTACCTCAGAAATGAAAAAAGACATAAGGTGTCTGATCACACTTGTATATCTAAAATTCCTTTCGTTGGCAATATCTTAAAATTATCGCATGGTTTGGAACTTTTCCCTTGTTCTTATAACCCATTATACTCAGTACACTTCAATGAGCATTTCAAAACTGTACTGATATATAACAGAACAGTTTTTTCATTGATTCATATAGGAAAAAAACTCGACTGTTATATATCGGTCGAGTTTTTTTCGCACCGTGTATATATTAATACAGTTTTTTCATAGAGGCTCCAGTGGGGCAGTGGTAACGAACATTCTCAGTAGCAAAACAAAAACAAAAACATAAAATAAAAAAAAAATGAAATCAATAAAATAAAATAATAAATATATAAATACAATGAAAAATATAAACAAATAAATGAAATGAAATTTACTCTCATTTAATCAAAAGGTACATCCGCTGAATGAATTATTTCCACTGAAATATGACCCTTATGATAAATAACTGTAATGTAGCTAACGATTAATTAATTTATTTGTTTCTATTACAAAAAAAAAAACAAAACAAAAAAAAAAAAAAAAAAAAAACATTATGCCATTGCGATAAAACAGTTATAGTATATGAAACTCGTTAGTTACAGGGGTATAACACTGGCTGGGGCGAAATCTCGGGATGTTTCTGCAAAAAAATTGTCTCGGCCTTGCAGGCCTCGCCATTTTTTAGCAGAAACACCCCTTGATGTCGCCCCAGCCAGTGTTTTACCCTCGTAACTAACTCGTTTCATGTACTATAACTATTACGTAAAGTTATTAACCCTTCTTCGGGGATATAACACATTCTTCTCAAAATGCAACCCCCTGCTATTGTACATGTATATATACGTAAATGTTTAGGTTACATAGTAATAAGGAAGGCCGGATTTGCTTTTACGTCTTTAAAATGTACCAATTCTTATGTCAAATATAAGAATATGGTTGTGATTGCGTTCAATAAGCAAACACATTATTGATAACATATTCCCCTAGACAAAAACATACTTACAGTCATGCTGTGAGCTTGAAGTCTATCTAAACTAGATTCAACAGGTGATTCAGCCCATATACTGAAAACACAGGGAGCATTCGTAAAGATTACTGAGTCGAAACAAAGGACTGGTTGACATACTGAAATAAAAAATAAAACAAATAATAAAACAATATAAAAACAAAACCCAACAGTTTTCAACTGCTGCTGCTGTTATTGTCGTTGTTGATTTTTCTTAGACACACTGTCATGCAATACATGTAATTTGATGTCATTTACATCCCTTTATGTTTTTTTCTGTACGCATCCTTAATATATATCCTTTAATATTAGGATATTACTAACTTAAGGTCAAGTTTTAAATGAAGACGTAAGTGTGAACAATTCGGATTATTTAAATCATTATATCAATCAGCATTTAACATCTGTTTTTGTAAGTTGTTTGCACATTTGTATTCGACTTTGTAACGTTTAGAGTGCCACGCAACTCACAAATGTTCATTTTGTTTCCTTAATTTATCTTATCATTTATTTATTTTTTATATTTACTTATTTATTTAATTTTTTATCTATCATTTATTTATTGATTTATTTATCATTAATTGATTCTGAAATTTGTAACGCCTAAAACTTTTATAATAAGACTGGTTTCTGATTTCGATAATGAGACACTTTCAATCGTAAACAAAATGTCGATAAATTTACAGAAAAGAAAAACAAGAAAGAAATAACAATTTCATTGCAGAGAAAAGCTACTAAAATAAGCAGATAATAAACAATTAAAAAAAAACTCGAAGATACCTCGAATTTGTGAACAACCACTTTTTTATGTGTTACTTATTTAAATTAAATTTTCATCTTGGAAAATTAATCAAGCATGAGATAACTCATATATGCTATTGAAATAAAAACAACTTTTACAAATACCAAATAAAAATTAAAAAAAGAAAAAAAAAACACACAAGTGTTTTGGAAAGCAAGAAGTTTTATAATTTACCTTGCTTATTTAGATCGAGGGCATCCAACATAAAATGCATGTCAGCAATATCACGAACGTGAAACCATGATGAATTCAGAACAAAACAGAATCATACTGACAAGCAAATTTTTACTAAATTGAATACGTATTACTAAATACTATATCATTGAACATGGCGTACGTAATAACAAGACAATAAAATACCTACCTATAAAATATGAAATGCCCACTTACTTCACATGAAATACTTACCATCAGAAACATAATATGTTGACTTAACATAAAAATGTAATAACTGGTCGGGCAAATGACTAAATTTCTATTATCTTTTATTTACCTTAAAATACATAGCAAATAGCAATGAAATACTTACTTACTGAACATTAATACTTACTTCTAAAACATATAACTAACTTAACTGAACAATAAGCAATTACTTATTAATAACATGAATACTCTATTACTGAACATAAAATAACCAATACAAATACACGAATCATATTAAATTTTACAGGCATAGAGTGTATAAAAAATTTGCAAATTATGATAAGTATATACTCATAGCGAAAGATTCAAAATACAAGTATATCTCATAATCCCGGAGTCTTTAAATCAAAGCCAAACATATATTAATACAAACGTCATTCCAAGAACTCGTTAAGTGAAATAACACAAAAGACATTCAAAAAGAAGGCGAAAAAGTAAACAAATTAAATTAACATCTATTAACAAATTAACGATATGAAATATCAGATCAGAAAATACAATACACATATCATTTTGTCAAAATGCATGTCCTGAAATAAATAGACAATACGGGGAACTGAAATGAAAATAATGTGTATAACAGACATACCTGCTATTACAGTTAAAGCAGCAAATACAAACAACATCTTCATTTTCTCTGATATTCAAACAGCACTTGTATATGAAGCAAAGCGTATACTAAGTAAACTATGACAGTGTATTTTTACATTTTTGGTTTCGTGCAAGCAAGAAAGATGCGTGCTAAAACATCTATAATTTGAATAAATTAATAAATAAAATAAATATGACACATTACACCTGCTTTCAATTCTTGTTCAATGTTTTATTGAAAATGTTTTGTCATGAATTAAAGGGATACTCAGGCAAATAAATGACAAAAATATTAAAATATTGAAATGATTTAATGTACTCAAATCACGCTAAAATCATATTTTTAAAGTCTCATTATGAATTTCTGTATAGATATGAGTGCGAAAAACAACTATAATTTGACTATATTAATTAATAAAATGAATATGACACATAACACCGGTTTTCAATTCTTGTTCAATGTCTGTTTTTAAATTATTTTAAATCGCGGCTGCAAATTGTAGAAGTAATTAAAATGTTATATCACAAAAACCACAGACTGCATATGAGATCTCAATAATTATAACATTTACCTTTGTAATTTACAGCAAATTAAAAAGATCTACAAGAATATATTTACATTTAAATGAAGCTTCATTTCTTTTGGTCATTGTGTTTTGTTTCATAATTGCATTTTTCTGTTTTTAATTATAGATTATATTTCTTAAAACTGCTGAAGATGTAATTTCAGGAGTGGTTCTATTTTTTAGTTAGGAACTAAAATGATATATAACAGGAACACAAAATATAGCTATAGGAACTTACACAAGGTATGTGTCTTTTTAAGAAAATGATTCTGATGAAAGTAAAATGTAAATAACCCTAAAATTGTCGTTTGTTAATTTTTTGTCGGTCAACGATGGCAAAGACAGATAAAAGCTAACAGACCATGTGATAGATCACCGTAAATATGGCTGCCAACAAAATACTTCTGTTGATTTATTTATATCATTAAATTTTTATACCACTGTTCGATTATAGCTGTAATTTGATGTTCTTTTTCCTAACCATTTCCTTTAAATTAGTTCATAAAAGAAGAAGTCCTTCAAAATATACTGCGCCGATATAAACTTAAACACTTGTGAACACATCTGCGTATGTTTTCAAATCAATTATTTTTTCACATTTTCAAATGTTGAATACTGCTTTATGAACAGGCTCAGCAACATTTTCAAATTTGCCTTTTTTGACTTTCTTTAGGATTTTTTGCTCTAATTTTACTTCATTCCTTTATTTTATTTTTAATTAAACAATTCTTTATATGCAAAGAATTAACGAAAAAAGGATGACATAAATTTTACTATAAAATAATTGTGGACACTAGGTCGATGGTGTATCCCGTGCAACATCAAATGGAGTGTTAAAACCTTTTCTAATATCAAATGCTAGAATCTCGCCTAGCAAAGATTCATTTTGATTTAAACTGTGTCGTCACATATGAACATATTATGACCAAGATTAAGGTTTTGTGCATTTCTTTCCAGATTAAACTTCCTGGTAATTATTCAAATACTGCCCGTTTAATAATAAGCTTTAATTACACACCCTCTACATGCCCAACTTTCATGTCTTTCTGGTCTTGTTCTTTGCTTTAAATTGTGCTATTCAGGGTTATCCTCTAGCCCGGTTGACGCTTTGCCTTGTTGATGTTTATCTGAATATTCTAACGCTGGTTCAAAGTGTTGTTTGATAAGTGAAACAACTATTTGTTACACAAATTCTAAAAACCTAAAAATATTTTTGTTGTTTATTTTATTGTTTATATTTACTTGATAAAATTGATAAACAAGATCAACGTTCAATAAACGCAACCTCCGCATGACCCAGCAACAAGAACCAGTGGCAATGAGCCCAGGAGGATCCAAACTAAAACAGCACAAGGCACAAGGTAAAACACGGATAAAGGCTAATCACTAAAATGATACCTAAGGAGAAATAATTCACCCTTCATCTTTCACGATATATAATTGTTGAGTTCTTTACTTTATCAGGGATAATTGGTTGAAAATAAAATATATATACCATAATTTGTATTTTAGAGATCGCTCCAAGTAGTTGCATGGCAAAGGTGAAATTTGGAGTTTAGAAACATCATCAGTTTTTTAAACTTCTATACGACACCAGTACCGGTCGGTTAAGGTAAAACACCGATAAGAAAATATTTGTATAAATTTCAAGACGTCTTGTAAAATGTCCAATATAATATGTAAGATATTGTATTACAGTTGAGCATAAAAGTCATACATAAAACTAATGTTTACATTTTCCAGTAAGTTGTATGTGAAAACCTTAACATTTTCAATTGAAAAGTATTCTCTTTCTGTCTTAGTTAGCTCTGTCAAATGATAACAAGTCCATAAAATATGATACACAAAATCAACAAGGAAAGGCGGCGTTCAGTGAAGGCAACCCCCAAACAACCAAGCAACAAGAATCAGCGACAAGGAGCCAAGGCGGACCCCGTACAAAGATGTCGCATTAAGTATCTTAGCATTCTAGGGTTAAGTAAATGATGATGCCTACTGTTTATAGAAATATATACGGAAAATGATCTGTTTTAGTAAGCATGTCAATATAATTACGACAAATCAATTCTGCCATTAAATGTGTTTATATGGATAAATACGTTCGCTACACTGCAATTAATATCGTTTACTATAAATTGAAGGTTTTTTTCTCTCTAGCTTCTCTGGGCCATATGTGTAAGGTCAGCTACACATGTCAACTCTTTGAATGTTAAGTGGTCTCTGTTTGCCTTAATTGTCACGAAATGTAGTTGTTAACCAACACCGCATGTCACTCCGGAGAAAATATCCTGAAGATTAAGACAATAGAGAGAAACGAAAACGGAAAAATTGAAAATGTTGCAGGTTCGGTTTGATTAAGCGTTGAAAGCTACAGTCAGTAAATTTCTCATTTTATTGGCGGAGGCGTTCCTATCGTTTCCTTTTCGAAATATTTCATTTGATTTTCTTTTTGTTTGAATGTGTTTTTCTCAGAAAAAACAAGGATTTGAAACGTGAAATACACTCATTCTCTTTAAACCGAAATCTGCAGCTTCTCAGTATTAGTACTGTTCTTATTCTATAACATCAATTAAACATTTTATCCCGTTATTTCGAATAATTTTCAGAATGGCTTCTATCTTCTTCAACAAAGCTTATTTGAGGAACGAACTGTAATGCCTCTTAATATAGTAAGATTTCCTTGATTTAAGAGCTATGCCATTATACCGTCACTTATTTAGTTTGAAGCATCCAGTTTAGCAACTGTAATCACGAATGATATGGTTTCAACACTAATTTGCATTTAAGAAATGCATTATGTAGTGTCATTTTCGGAGCTGTTCAGAGCATTTTCTTTTACTTTGTTACCAATATTATCAACATGAGCTAACGAATCTAATTCCTGTAAAATTGAGTTATTCATCACAGATGTTTAAATGTCTGTCTTTCATCTGTGTTCTGTAATTTTACGATAACTCTGGGAATTGAATAATATTAAATAACATTAAAACATGATTTTCAATGTGTTACATTGTTTCATTGTTTCCATCTATTAATCTTAATGTTTTAGATTTACGTTGGTTTATGCATGACATTTATTTCTTATTCGTAAATATACAGTTTTGTTTTCAACATATTTTTAGTACCGTTTATAACGTTTATAACACCGTTGATATTTTGTTAAATATTAAATATCTGAAATATTTGTATTAATGGTTTTATTCAGACAAATAAAACTTTGTTGTGTTTTGGTCGTGTCTAACATACCAACATTGAATAGGTTATGCGGCAAATTTTCAGCTTGACTAGTAAAGATCCCCTCGGGTGTACATTTTTCCAGGCACAAATGGGTGCCTGAGTAGAACCACTGAAGTAAACTAATTAGATGAAGCTAATCAAATGAAAAATCCGAGGACGTTCGCGCGGCTGGAATCGAGCCTACAGCGATTAAAGACGATTAACCAAGGACATCACAACAATTTATATATATTCTTTCATGATCTAGCCGATCATTTACGAAATGTTATCTCATTTTGTTGATGATTTATAGTGATTGAAAAAGTTCTAGTTTTAATTTATACTACGATTATAAACATTCATGTTGGATTCAAGATTTCTTCTGCTTTAATTGACTTAACGTTGTTTTAAAAGTGTTTTGAATTTTCACTTTCTGCGTCCATTAAATACATTTATAACTACATTTGTACTAACCCTGTATATGTGTTTGGCAGTCCAAATGTAACTGATACCGATTAAATTCGAATTTGATATATATACTATGATCAAAAAATCATTTATTGTATGTCATGTATGTCATTTGTTGTCAATATTCTTTTGCAAGAAAAATAAATTTTACTCAGTAACAATGTTGAAGCATTGTGACCAGCTTATTACCTATAGTTTAAGTTAAAAGTGTCTTAATTGAAATACATGGATTTTCCTTTTAAAATATCAGCCTTCAATAAAGGTTTTCCTACATCTTAGAGACGTCAACATCTTGATTATTCCCGCGATATTTAACAAGAAACATCCTTCGTATGTGCACAGGCCTTAAAATGTCCCAATGTACAGATTTTAATCAGTTCTTTACATCGCAAATCATTATTATAAAGAATAGGACTGACACTTATTCTTAATCTGTCCTTGCTTATAAACATTTTTCGTTTACTTATATGTTTATATTTACATAACTATGGTAATAAGTAAGAAAAAACAGCATTTTGAAATTGACGCTGCAAGTTTATTTTATGCTATTGCAAGCAAAAATGTCCTGTGTAATTATTTTCCTCTAAGGACATTTAATTTTATAAACATGTTATGTGTGAAAAGCCTATGGTTTTCACACATTGTGTTTATTCATGTGCATGTTCCTTTCGTGTAGGAATTTATTTCTTTGCTTCAGATTTGTTTCATTATCGGAAGCCAAAAGTAACATAACATATTTAAAACATTTCTTCACTAGTTGAGGCATCAGAATTGATTCCACAGTTTAACCCTGTTTAATCGGAAGAGGCAACTAAGTGAATCCTAACAAATGGAGTCCATGCATCTCTTAGGTGAGGTGGTTATGAGCCCTGGTGTTGCTATAAAATTGTAACAACTGAGGTAAACCAAAATTATATTTCCTGTTTTGGCACCATATGGCCCAAACTGTGTTGGTGCGCCGTAAAAAAACAAAACAAACAAGCAATTATCTAGTAGTAGTAGCTTTAACTGCAAATGCAAAGTTTTTCATATGCTTTGGTATAAAATAGCAACAAAGTGTTAGCCTGTTTTAGCATCCAATTTTAAGGGTTTGAAATCAGTGTGCATAGAGTTTATCACATCAATAAACAAGCAATTATCTAGTTGCAGTAGCTTCAACTGCAATTGCAAAGTTATTTATATGATTTGGTTTAAAGTAGCAACTAAGTGTTAGCCTGTTTTAGCATCCAATTTGAAGAGTCACATCAGTGTGCATAGAGTTCATCACACCGTCTCCCTTTAGTAAATAAAATGTAAAGGTATGTGCTGTTCTAGTTAATGACTGTTTAATATGTAAATACATGTATAACAATATATCATGCATACAATTTTAGACAATAGAAGTAGCAACATGTTGTTTATCATATTTGAATTTCGGGTTTGAAACATGCTAAGCATCTTATGTAAATGGACCGAATGCGAAATAATTTTGATTAACAGCAAAATATTAACGAAGTGGTATTTTGATTGTGATACAAAACGTCACATCTTTATAACTGTAGGCAAATGAACAAAAGATGACCAATACATTGTATTTTGAAACTTGTTATAGGTTTTATAAAAAGTAATTTAAAACATATTAAAATTGTTGAGGCTTAATGGACCTTTAAAAATAATTTATGAAGTTGTTCTACCCTATAATTTTATAAAATGCAGATTTCTACTGATCAAAGCGCTTTTCATATTATTATATCCCCAATAAAAATGTATAAGGGAAGCATATGCCTTCATTGGATGTTGAGTACTATTTGAGTAGTATGCTATTAGCAGTTAAATGGCAGACACCCATCGCTCCATCGCTTCACTTGTTTTCTTATCATCTTAAAGCTATTGACGATTTTATTTATATTTATTTTATTATAAATATTCAAAAGAAAGATGGTTAAACTATCTAAACTTGTGTATACATAAACTAAACATTCACAAAATAACTTTATTGCAAAACAACGAATCAAATAGTAAGAAGAATGTAATGTATTTAAAGTAATGAAAACAATAGTAACCCAGCCTGCTATATTTCTTTGTTAACTTTGCCATTTTGGGGAGTTCTAATTATTTTTCTTATCGCTTTGGCCTAATTTTGTGGGTATCAATCTTTTGCATTTACAAATGAGAAACAACTAGTAGTAGGTCGGTCGCGAGTGCATTTAAAAAAGGTTATACAATAACATAATTTACTATTTTTAATGTACATGTATATTAAGATGAAAAATAAGTTTATACCAAAGTTTTACTATTTTGATATATGTCTTTCAAATAATTATAAAAAAACACTGCAATATTTATAAACAACTTTGTGCAGCATGATGTTCAATAAAGCCTGTACGGAATACTTCTGAAACACATTATTGATTAAAACAAGTTATTTAAGTATTTGGTTTTCCTTGTAATTCAATAGGAAACAAAAATCAATTTCTTATATCAATAAAGAATCTTATCTTAACATGTATTTTATAAGTAAATGGATGAGTCCTATTAATTTTGTTTGCGTTATAATATTGATAAATAAAAATAATTCTGCGAAGCAAAACATAAATTTGAGCACATATAATAAGCAGTATTGGATATTTTTTCAATACAAAAACAATTTTCGTTTTATTTTTTTTCTTATTTTTTGTGTTGCTTAGAAAGATAATACTTGTTTGAGTAATGTCTTTTTAATCGTTATCCAATTGTACAAAACTCATTAGCAACGTCTGCACTTAATCGAATCTGTCTGCCTATGGAACGATTTACAACAAGTGTCGATCAATTTCTGTATTTATTTGAATGTTCCTATTTTTGGTATCGCTTTTGTTTATATTTCAGGCAAAAACATCTATACACAACATCTTTTGAAACCAACTAAAATAAACAAAAATTGAAAGATATCGTATTACAAATTTCTAAGACTATCCCACGTCTGAAATAAATTATGCAAAATTCGTACAATAATTTAATTTATAAAAAGGAATGTCTGGCAATGAGTTTTGCAATGCAAATGTTTGTAATATCAGTGAACTGTCTGTTTGCAAGATGCAAACATTAGGATTTGTGCTGAGGTACATAAAGATAAATGAATCAATTTAAACGAAAAATATTCAGTGTTAAAGATCCTTGTGATTGATTTTGTACCTGTGTGTGTATATATATATTTCTTTTAATGCGTTTATTTAAGGTCGCCACCGGAAAGCTCATATGGGCGACCGTACACTCAAGTCGGGCCACCCTAGAGTGTCCCGCCGAGATTTTTTCGTTGATTTTTTCCAGCTTTTATTGGTGGAGGAAGAGTCCCCCTGTGTCTCTCCGGGCATTATTTCAGGCATGAGCGGGCACCTGGGTAGAACCAACGACCTTCCGTAGGCCAGCTGGATGGCTTTCGAACATGAAAGATTTCGATCCGTGTGAGGATCGAACCTACAGCGGTGAGGGACCTGTGATCTGAAGTCAGCGACCTTAGCCACTCGGCTACGGAGCCCCCCTAACACCGTCTGTATACCACTTTTACAATAAATAATATATATGTATATGATTATGCAAATAAAATATATTTCAAACATCGAAAAATATGTAAAAATGTTAACTGTAAATATGCGAGCACATTATATGTAATCAATCAATTGTATGCAACTATTTCTTATTGGAAAATTTGACTTAGAATGTATAGAAAATTAATTTCTAATTACCTCCATTTATTTATATGAAATGTTAAATTCGGTTATATCTTTATAAGTAATGCTTACTGGACCTTACACTATTGACAAATCTTAATTTGAAATCATATTTATGAAATAAAAGCATAAACGATTTGTGTTGCAGGATCTTTAAAAAATTTTAATATGTTTATATTTCAAAGCATTTTTAGGAACATTTTTCAATTTTGTTTTAAAACGCATCTATTCAGCAACAAAAATAGCAATTAATTTAGTATGCATGAAAGTTGATGCTCTTCGTTTTCAAAGAACTTCATAACAACAAGATTCATGAGTAGAAGAGACACTTACATTTTGTTACATGTTTGTAATAGCGGCAATATATTTTATAACTGTTAAGGTATATTTCCTGCATGATTCAATTCATCACAGACCATCCAGGCTGACAAAATCTTATCAATATTCCACCGGAAAAACATACAGGATACGAGCCTTGCAGTATGCAAATATAATAATTTATTTTAGATTGATAAAAGTTAAGAAGACTTATTAAATTGTTCCCAGATCAGAATCAAGTCGTCTAACACAAAATACTAATGAGGTTGTTGACATGTGATGACATTGCCTGTGGAATCGGACAAATAAATCTCCTTGGCTATTAATATTTCGATAATTTGTGATAAATGTCATGGGTATTGAAATATAATTGTACATCCAACAATATCACACATTTTTCGAATATTGAACACTACAATATAAACTATATAAAGAATGATCTTTACTAAACTATTCATTTTTTCCAAGCTTGTAATATATCCGACCACTTACAATAACTTTATAGCTAACTATTAAAGACCTTATTGGGAGTTTTTATATAGACAAAATTAAAACTGTTGTTATATTTTTTTTAAACTTGACATGTTGTTAGGAAAATGGTAACAGAAACATTTTAAGCTGAAAAAAGAAACCACCGATTTCAGTTTTTAGATACCTATTCTATATATTTACATAAAAACGTCATTAACTCAATGCGTATATAAAAAGATTAATAAATGTATATTATCAGCATTCTAATACAAAAAAAAAAAAAACAACAAGAAATAAACAAGCAAGACAACAAAAAACAAAACCAACAAAAAAAAAACCGATTCACTCATCTATCAAGTATGACAAAGTTAAATTTGTGATACAATTATACAATGCAACTCCGCATAGTGTAACACAGAAAGATAAATACAATTATTTACATGAAGCATTATAAAATAATCAAGTATTGTGGTTGATCATCTATTTTTTAAATAACTGAAAACATGAAATTTAAAGCATGAAGGGATAACAGCCGCAAATTCAGAAAATTAAATTGTAGCATGAATTATAACATCAGAACATTGGAAAATGAAGACAGAAATAAAATTGTACAATAACTTGTACTGAAAATTAGGTTAGTAGTGGGGGAAAGAACAAACAAAGACGTATATCATAGAATATCGAAAATATTTTTCTAAAATCCAATTAAGTAGCTATCAATATAAGTATATATAAATGATAATTAATAGTCATTTTATTGACACAAGTCGAAAGGAAAACTGTAGAACCAAACATATGACGATGTCCGATGTAAAAAAAAACAAAGGAAGTAAGAAAATTTAACGCAACAAACACTTTTGCCGAAAAAAAAGGATCGCTGCAGTCACGGCTCCATAACAACAAGTTTTGACATGCTTAGTCTTCATGGACTTCACTTAAAATGTATAGGGAAGAAATTGTCTAATTACCCAATAACACACTCCTGTGTCAGACTTGTGTTACTTGTCGTTTTCAATAAGAAAGAAGAGGCTAAATCGTAATTCTTTCAGCTGAAGCGTGGAGACCAATGATTGATTACTTTGTTATCTGTTAAGAATATCACAAAGAAGAAACAGGACTAGAGTACGGAAATAAAAAATAAAAGATATTAAGGTTCAAGCATTGCAGCCGTAAAAAATGCTATTCTCTAATCCACCTCCAACGTCAACCTGAAATAATTGTAAAATTATGAGTGCCTCAGTGAGGAAAAAGAACACCTTTATTAATTAAAGTCGTAATGGTTTTACAAAATCTCTGTAACCGAAAATAATGTATATATATAATAGAATATAATTGCATCGAACAAATTACAATAGATAAGTGAAATAGATAAAGGCTTTTTCCGAAATGACAATCTTGAATGATATAGCTTGTATTGTTTGTTTGTTTGTTTGTTTTTGGTTTCATGTCACATCGACACAGTATAGGTCATATCGCGACGTTCCAGCTTTACTGGTGGAGGAAGACCTCAGGTGCCCTTCCGTGCATTATTTCAGGCACGAACGGGCACCTGAGTAGAACCACCGACGTGTCGTAAGCTAGCTGGATAGCTTCCTCACATGAAATAATCCATGTCGGGATTCGAACCCACAGCGGTGAGGGGCAAGTGGTTTGAAGTCAACGACCTTAACAACTCGGCCACGGACGCCCCATATAGCTTGTATAAACGATAATAAATCACATTTAAATTTAACAAAAAGTCCTGTTATACCAGTAATATGCAAAGCAGTAGTATCAACGTAAGGATCATGCAAGCATGTTTTCGCTAGTTATATATTTAAAGTATTTTTAGATCTTTAAAATTTGGAGTGCAGCAAGGTGTATATTGAGCTAAACTGTATTATGTTGTTTGTCAATAAGTTATTGATGTTTCATGGCATTTGTCTTTCAAATTATATCATAAAAAGTGCATATTCGTTGTAAAGCTACCCATCTCACTTTTATCCATATCTGTATGTTGTGTTGGTGATTATTTTATCCAAACCTGTCTGTTGCGTTTGTGGTTCTTTTATCCATTTCTCTTTGTTGTGTCCGTAGTACTTTTGTCCGTCTGTTTGTTGTATTACACGTACTTGTATCTATCTCTGTTTGTTGTGTTGGTGGTTCTTTTTTCCATCCCTGTCTGTTGTGTGGTGGTTCTTTAATTCGCATCTGCTTGTTGTGTTGGTAGTTCTTTTATCCATCTCTGAGTGACGTGTTGGCGGTTATTTTATCTATATTTGTCTGTTGTGCAGGTAGTACTTTTATCCAACCCTGTCTGACGCGTTTGTGGTTCTTTTATCCATTGCAGTCTGTTGTGTTGGTGGTTCTTTTATCCGTCTATGTCTGTTGCGTTGGTGGTCCTTTTATCCATCTTTGTCTGTTGTGTTGGTAGTACTCTTATCCATACTTGTCTGTTGTGCTGTCGGTTCTTTTGTCCTTATCTCTCTGTTGTTTTGGTCGTACTTTTTGCCATCTCTGTCTCTTGTGTAGGTAGTACCTTTATCCATCTTTGTTTGTTGTGTTAGTAGTACTTTTATCCATCTCTGTTTGTTGTGTTGGTAGTACTTTTATTCATACCTGTATGTCGTGTTGGTGGTTCTTATATACGTCTCTGGTTGTTGTGTTGGTGGTTCTGTTATCCATCTCTAGTTGTTGTATTGGTGGTTCCTTTACTCCATCTCTGTCTGTTGCACTGGTAGTACTTTTACCTATCCGTGTTTGTTGTGTTGGTAGAACTTTTTCCATCTCTGTTTGTTGTGTTGGAAGTACTTTTATCCGTCTCTGATTGTTGTTTTGGTAGTACTTTTATCTATCTTTGTCTGTTGTGTTGATTTTTTATTATCCATTCGTGTTTGTTGTGTTGGTGGTTCTTTTATCCATCTGTGTTTGTTATGTTGGTTGTACTTTTATCCTCTTTGTGTGATGGTGGTACTATTTTTTTAAAATGTAAATATGTGGCACCTGATTTAAAAATCATAAAATGGCATTACAAAAAGCAAAAAGTTGTGTACAGGTAATAAAATAAAACAAGTTGAAATAATATCATCATAAATAAATATATGCGAGAGAAAATGCAAAAAATGGGATACTTAGATCTAAAGTTTCTCTTTTTCCCGACCTGTCTCAGACAGTTGAATGTCTTCAGTGTAAATGATATGTTTCCTTTTATTTGTTGATAGAATTACAAGAAAAAAGTCATTAGGCGTCTGGATGTATTCGGGTGAAGAATGTTTTTATTACCTTGCGATCAATATAAATTGCTTTAAACTTATCAGATTATTAAACTTTTCACTAAGTGCTGCAATGAGTTGAAAGACAATTCTTGCTTGACAGAAAAATTCTTATAACAATAAACAGTTCACTATAAACGGGAAATAAAAACTATCCTTAAACAATAAGTGATATTTCATTTTTATTTCAGAAAGCAAATGCAATGCACATTCGTAGGTTACCAACGCTGCATGTATATTGATAAGCCAAATTATTTTATGAAAATCAAACTTGAGGAAAATGTTTTCAGATTAAACATAAGTTAAAAGATTCAAGATGCAAGTAATAATGTACATGTTTTATGCGATTAATGACTGATTTTGTATTTTATCACCATACTTTATAAACGCGAAAAACACGGAAATGGCTATTTTTGCATATTTTGAACTCTTACGTCATTTTTAACAAACAAGTTTACATTAATGAAAGATCTCTTTAATTTATTAGATGAAATACGGGTAAATATGAGAATCTATTGCTGTTGTTACTAGCTGTTTCCTCTTTGTTCAATATACCATGACGTTACTATGCGCATGCGTTGTTTACCCTGGTATGCTAGATAATGTGATTATCTTTATTTTATCAACTTCATCTTGGTTACGGTATGTAAATCAATGTTTTCAACAGTGATATTCTACATCAGTTATGAATATATCGGCAGGTGTTTTTAAGCAGATTTTAAAGCCTATAAAACTATACTGTTAACAAAGATTTTCACCGCACTAACTAAGTTTCAATGGTTAACGTGAAATTTGATTGTATTGTCTGATATTTCATAGCATCGTCTCCTTAGTGCAGTCAGGGTTAACTCCTTCTAAATTTGACATGAGTTGACCAGTAATTGCACTAAAATGACGGTATGTCGCACATATGTTTGATGTATAAGTAAGAAAACAATATGTCATTCGGTTTCGAGACTATATTACTGCAAACAGAGCAATATAACACCACCACACGTTAAATATAATAGCTTATTTTGTACACTACCAACGCTTGCGTTACGACACCTCTAATGAAAACAACATCACCAATAACAATAAATTATAATTTACAAATGTAAAGAGAAGAGAAGAAATCATGTGATCGCGTCACATATTTCTATGACATCTTTGTATTTGATGAAGTATATTTAAATATGATTCATTAATATGTTTCTATAGTTCTGCATTTTTATTTTTGAGAAATCATTTTAGCAATTCAAATTGATTTTATAGAGGTCAGCGTATCTCTATTTAAATAAGAAATAATTACTGTACATCAAGCATTGTTGTAATACAAATACGCTAACTCTCATGTAGAATATGATTTCTCATGTTGTACAACAACTACAAACATATTCTTATTCAATTGTTGGAAGACGAAAATATTTCATTTATCAGCTATAATTATCATTTTCTAAAGGACATATTGTCTCCGAGGGTATAATATATCAGTACTCAGGTAAATCAACTATTGTGTCTGAGTGAATAATATATCAGTACTCACGTAAAACAACTATTGACCAAAACGCCATACGTTATATTTAACATTTTATAATATATGCATATGAACATTTTTTTGCATGCACAAGACTAGTGTCGCTGAAACCAGGTGGGTCTTTTAGATGGAATTCTTGTATTTGATTGATAAAACCCTGCTGCAACTTACAAGTGTGAAGGAATGTGATAGATGCATTAATCGTAAGATTTGCAAACAAGTCTTTATCATAAAGGATGTTCCTTGGATGATTTAATGGTAGACAGCCAGACAACTCGATTAATGTCTTTTTCCACTTCCTTCTGATTTGATTGCAACTATGTTTACAATGTTATAAAATGAAGTTAACTTTCCACAAATTATTGGTTCAATTTAATACTAACTAGGATGTAAACCACAAATACACTTTTCAATACAGTTGAATCATATATTGATAGACAGATATTTTAAATAAATCAATCAATACTATTTGCCCTTACTTGTGATAGCAACCATGTTTTTAATGTTTCAACAAATTATTGGTTAATATAAAAGATACTAACTAGGATATATATGTTCGCTAGGATATTTACGTAAAGACACTTATACCAGAAGATACAAGCTTCTGGAGATATACGGATACTTAAAGTACTTTCCCGCATTTAGACTGTATATACATTAAATGTGTCACTCGCGATCAAAGTCATACTAATTCAATGTACAAACGTTAACAAGTACTAGTTGTATATGTCAGCTTATACTTCTGTTTACTTGTTCTCTGCAAACTCAAATTAAAAAGCATTGCTCTAATATCAACTATTTTAACTCTGAGATTATACCTCCGTCTATATTGAATCATTATAAAAATAGCGATTTTGAACATTAAAACAAGCCTATGGGCCTATGGACCGCATGTTACTGTATGCTGAAATACATGAGTAGACAAATCACATTCCATAACTACAAGGGCATAGCATGTTATTTAATTTATGGCTAAATGTTTGGATAACTAACAACATTTTAACAGATGTGTGAATTTTGCACGAGTCAGCCGTCAAGTGGGCAAAACTGTGTTGTAGAAAATGAGATGTATACATGTATAATCATGCTAAATTCTGCAATCTAACATAAAAATGTGTTGCTCACATTTCAAACATTTTACTCTGTTTTACATGTTTGTGATGATTGGCCCCTTTCTTTTTTATCTGGCAAATGGCGAATCCAAACATAGCTTCGAAAACATTTTCTGGTAAATGGGAACACACGCACTCATGAACTACATGTGCATAACATTCAGTTTGCACTGCTCGTCAAGAAGTTAATTGTCATTTCCTGACACGTATGTCAATAACTAAGATGTTTTGAATAAGACGGGGGTGAGATTTTCCCCATTTATTTGGTGTAACTATACAAGTACACGTTTGTGGGGTTCTTTGTTAATATGAATTTATTTGTAATAAAAATGTACCTTCTAGTTCATCTTTTAATTATTCTTGAAAAAAATATTGACTACAGCTATATCGAAGAAAAATTATCACCCTGTTGAAATAAGATAATTATTCAAATTCGAGTACAATGAACAATAGGTTTTTAAAGATAAAATATCATTTAAAGAGTGTTTGTGTGCAAATGCATGACATAAATTTCAAAACCTCTCTTGAGTATATGTATATGTTTGTCTGTGTCTGTCATGTTTGTCTACTTGGCTTCCATAGTTGTCATGTGTTTGTTGTGAATTCGTCCTATTAAATGTCTATGTTTATCATATTATATATATATTAATCCTCATATTGGTCATATACTTACCACAATTATGGATCTTTCTATCAAAATGTCTACTTCATTTATTAACTACACTACGCATGAGCACTATGCTAAAGGGTTTTTATGGCGATAACAACGATTATTGATTTGTAACAAAATTATTTTATAGCGTATAATTTGTGTGTTTAAAGACCATCTGTTCAGGTCCCAAGTATTTGAACTCACAGCGGCCATCATAACATCTTATCTTTCGGACTGCGACACATAAATATCTGCTATAACAACTTGATATGCAAGCCTTGTTTAAATATGTCATGTCTGGATATGAAAGCTAGACACACCTCACGAACAATATCGCATTTTAAAGACAGTGAATAACATAACAGGAAATTACCTTCAGCTTGTGTAATACGCTATTGAATAGTCACTTTGATGACAATATCTGACACAATGAGACAATATTAAGCCTTCATTTTAATTCAGCCACACGAATTGTACTCTATTTAAGAATTATCGAGCATGCGCTTGTAAAAACTATCACACTTAGATAAGAACGGAAATCAACAAGTCATACTTGAACGAGATGTGAATGCTTCTATGATACAGATTTAATGGATTAAATGTGATGTACTTTCCGCGCTAATAATTTTATTTTTATTCAAAACACCTTAAGTTACTGGAAATGTTTAAAGTCACTTCTTTCTTCATTTTCCATGTGTTTCATAACAATCTTAGAGTAATTAGATTATTTTTAATTGAGTAGTGTAAGTCAATTCGCCTATTCAATACATCTTTATTTCAAAATTCAATCTTCTCTTATTGAATGAAAATTCTGGAAGAGCAATGCACTAACAAGACCTTCTTATGTTATTTTTATCGAGACAAATTATAGCAAACAGTTTCTTCAACACTTCAATGTATGGATTCCCTGTAACACGAACGGTTTTTTCCACATTGTGTCAAAGTGTCTAGTTTTGACAATTATCGAGACATTTTGTCCGGTCCTATATCATTGTTAGACAAGCTGACTAACGAATAGATTATCCTTGCTGCTATAACATTTGTATCCCCAAAACAACAAAATATACATGTTATGTCCTCTAGGTACCTTGCTGTATTGAATAAAATTAAATTGTTTAACGTGGATAGGTCTATTATTGTCTATATGTACATCAAATATTAATATGGACAATAGTAATGTATATTTTGGAAATCCATATGACAAATTAGTTTTAGAGAAATATTAAAAGCGTTATAATGAGATAAATCATTTAGTACAAAATTTTATTTTTCTTTATGATTTGTGCTTTATATAGATATGTTACTATTTGTTTTATCGGGCCGCCAACATTCATGTATAATTCTTTTATGGTGTTTTGTCAGATATGTTTTAGTTACCAAAATAATTATAAATGGTATTTCAGATCCTGCATTTTGGAATAATTTAATTTAAAGATCCTGTAACACTGTATTTTTTTATAGTTTTATATCATAAATATGATGCTCAAATTAAGATTTATCAATTAAGAAATAAATTAAGAAATGAATGCATATATTTAAATGATTACATATTTATACAAATATTTGCCGTTTAATTTTTACATTTTTCTTCGATGTTTGAACATTGTTTTATAAGCAAAATTTTTTACATACATGTATATATAATTTCATTTAAGTATGGTATACAACCTCAATTACCACATACAGGATCTTTAAGACAAATGTGTATATGTTGTGACAGCAATAAGCCAAAATTAATAGATATCACTTTGCATTTCGTATATTGCAAAACTAAAGCGATGCACATTTGTGTACATACGAATTGAATCATACATATTAAAAAACGTGGAACAGCTATGCGTGCTTGCGTGATTTCATCCATTATTGTATTTTCTCTCATTTCATGTATGCGTGCGAGAGCAGCTTTTATGTAAATATTTTAATTACTGGATTTATCGCCAGTTACCACATTATACTTTTTTCAAAAAATGCTTATCATATGTAATTACCTCTTTCCATGACATATTTACCAACACGTTTATCCTTTCAATGGTTGAAGCATCGAACATGCCGCCTTTAGTCACGTCTTTATCACTCAATCACTAAAGGCCTATTGGTATAGCGTTCAATTAACATTGATTTTAAGAAGTCGTTATTATTTATGTAAAGATGAATAATTTGATTAACATGTTTGGAATACGTACAAATAGGCGTTTTTATTCTACGAATATTTCTTCTTTATTTTATGTTTTATTATATACACTTTTTGTTTTGTTTTATTGTAATATGATAATAATAATGCTTACAAAAAATTCGTTTCATAATATTAAGTACATATATAGATGGAAGTCCATTTTATTTTAGTTAAAATAATTTATACAGCTTTACCAAAGAAATATGTCCTTTCGACTGAATAAGTTTGAGAAAAGTAATGTTGCTTTATCAGATTATCAGGTGAGATATCATTCTGTTTGCTTGTTTGTTTGTTTGTTTCATTTTACGCCTTATCCCAACAGTATTTCAGTCATATAGGCGGGAGATATAATTCTAACAGTGTAATATTGCATTGTAGTAAACCATTTCTTGCTTTTTGAAATTCTTCATTATAAGAATAGTTATAGATATCTCAACAAGCTGCAAATACAAGCCTTGTTCTAATCAATCGGGTCTAGAAAAACATAGCTAGACACATTCAACGATCAGTACTACTTTTAACAGAAAGTGAATCGCTTAACAGGGAGGGAACTTTGTATGAATAAACGCTTATGTTCATTCTGTGATAATGTCGGAGGTATTTAATCCTTATTCTGAATTCGCTCACACGAATCTTATATATTTCAGCATTGTCGAGCTAACAACCGTGATGTGTAAAGATCTCACCTGAATGATAACGAAAGTCATTGTTTTAATGACAACTCTAATAGATTCACCGTATAGAACTAGAATATAAAAAACACGTTAATTGTCCCACCTTTTTTTCCGAACCTGCATATATAACTTAATTTGAATCTATTTGATCGAGTACTTCAGTACATAAGCAAGAGTCCCTGGCAATCTTGTGTGTATATCATATTCTAGCTCGAACACGTGTGCAATCTTTTCACGTCCTGTCCTTTTATGTACAGGTTTTAGCACTAGAATGAGCGGGTTTTACACTTGTTTCAATAAACAATTATGAAGAATCAAAAAAGCTTTTCCTTTGGTTATCACTAGATCAAATAAAAATCATTCCACCGTGTATTAGTTGCGGATTCCATGCCTGTTGATTCTTTGATCATTTTTTTCTGCCATGCAGGTACCACATTTCCCTTATGAAGGGCGAAACAGGAGTTCTTTGCCCTGAATTGCGGGGTTATTTTATTTCGCAAAAATTTTTTTATTTATTACTTTTTTTTTAAATTGGCAAATGCATTAATGTCTCTTATTTTGAAAGGGTTTGGTTAAATCAAATAAAAGGAAATGTCGTTGTTTTCTTTATTCATTAAAAAGATCATTATTAAATTTATATAAACATTACAAAGCAAAAGGAGCAAAATAACCATTGAAAAGCAACAAGAAATAAACGTGTTACTCGATTCCGGCATGTATAACATTTTCTGTAATTTTCAGTAGAATTGACATATGAATATTTCATTGCAATATCTGCATCATGTTGGCATATTGGTGTAATATTTGCAACATTTGTTGATTAACTATTCCAACAAATTGTATTAAAATTCTTTCATCTGTATTCCCATATATAATTAAAGGAACTAGCCAGATATTTTGGGCGACGAGCGATATTAAAGTTTCCATTTGTATGCGTGTTTCATAGGAAATTCATGAAGATGTTTAATGTAACATTGAACTTTTCTGTTGAAGTTATCTCTGTTTTACAAAAGCTCATATAGCTGTGGATTTTCTTTTTGCCTTTTCATCAAATTAAGTGTTATCTAAGCGGATAAAAACTGCAATAAAATTTACAAGTGCACACCTTACTTAGTCATAATGAAGAATCCTTGGTAGGGCATGATTTTACTAGATACATTCACAGTTTTGTGTTTGGGAATTCTAAACGTTCGTAAATGGTTTTTTTTTGTCCGAGTATCTCTTCTCAATTACATATAATCTTAAATAGAGAGAGAAATGGTTTATGACTTTCCATCAGCATAAGACTATTAGAAAAAAATGAGTTTGTTATAAATTTCATTCACGCTAAAAATACAAACTTCTATAACTCATCAATCATTTTGCCCAGTTCTCTAGAGGATTTAATTAACGAGTTAACGTTGGGCGAAATTTAAATACATATACGAGTACTTACATGTTTTTATTACATTGTTTGTACTGTTTTGTAATACTGAATGGTTTATTTTTTTATTATTATTTTTTTTGTTGTAATTTTTTGTTGGTAAGGGAAACCATACTGAAGAAATTTGGCTTTTGTTACTTATTTAAAATGTTTGCCACCTTCACCCAGTCCAAACCTATTACCCCTTCCCCCGCCAAAAATAAATAAACGAAATAAATAGACAAATTAAGCAAAAATATTAATGAGATATTGACATCTTATCTTTCAAAAGATAGTGACATTAATATGTGCCCACAGAAGCAATTGACCTACTAAATTGGAGACAATGTCATTCTACAGAAACAGCCGAGACAGTTTGAAATTAAGATTTTGAAATGATCTATTCATTGATATGAGCCAAAACGACTGTATCTTTTGAATCATACCCTGTCGTTTTGGGGACACTTTGGTGATTTACAGCAATTTATTTGTTAGATAGATTGGCTCCAACTAAAGTTGTCTTTTCAAGCTGTGTGTATTAATAAGGACCTGTCAAAAGCAGTACATATGTTATAATGTGTTATGTCTGTGGCATAAATTCCTAACCCCTAACAACTTATTTAAAAAATATATATATGTCTTTAACATGTAGACGGACATTCACGAAACAATTTTACTTTTTACATTGACCAAATATATATATATGCCGTTTTCCATGGATTGGCAAGACTTGTCACATTGACGATTCCATACAAACCGCCGTATGGACATATGTGCGGATGTTTCTAAATTCATAATTTCACCATTTTCATGTTTAAAGGGTATAAAGCTATATCTAATAAAATATTTTTTGAAAAAATAAAAAAAAAAAAAACAATTACAACTTGTAAAAAAGTGTTGTTTCTATATCCTTATTGGTAAAGCAACATACAATGTCTTTTATTTAAAAATGTATGTAAATAGAATAAAATGTTCCGAAACAAAATATGATGCTCCTACTTTATAAACTAAAAGTTTTAAACTGTTCAGCATTGATTGTGTGCATGCATCATTCGCTCAAACGGGAATTATACTAAGTTGTTTATCTCATACAAGTATTTTGAAGTTGTTCTTTTTCAAACTTTTAACAACAATTCTGTAAGCTACAGGTGGCAAAGATACAGCTTGATACACTTTAAATGTTGAAAAATCTGCTTATGCTGGTACAAGGTGGCGTGGACGGTAACTTGCATGTTCAATGACGTCCATAAACTCAATTAAACCGAGCCTGCATTATTTTCAATGTTGTTGTCTTTTGGCGTTCATAAAGGGATACCGCTTTTTATTATTTATACTTTGTGCGGTTATAAGATTGTACAGTTTTTGTAGCCAAGACATACTATACCGTCTTAATGTTTTATGCATGCCTTGAACGGGCATACATCAAACTATTCAATCAATGCAGGGTATGAAAAACATTCATCAGCAAAGTGATTTTCAAAGAAAGAGTCGACATAACTGCAAGCTGATTATTTTTTAAATTAAATTTTTTGGGTAAATGATTGTCTCCTTATTTTGCAGTTAATATAGATTACTTATCTTCCAGAGCAGTATGGAAAATAAGATTAAATCCTTGAAGAATATTGTGCGAATAATTTTAATTTGACAGAAATAAACACCTAACTATTTTCAGAAAGTAATAATATTATTTAATATAACGATTAATGCGTTTCAACAACCTCTCATTCAAATGAATTGTCTTTTTTATTAGTTATTTTAGCCAATACAGATCATAAATAATAAACGTCTTTGAGTAATTACTTTAAAACAAATGTATTAAACATTTTATAAACCAGCAATTATCCAAGTATACAATACTAAGTTAGACTTAACTGAAAGATATTGGAGAATTTACTGTGAAATATTGAAATATATAATAAGTGCATATTCTTTAAACTTGTTTTGTTTGTTAATTTGTGTGTATGTTCGCTGTGAGTATGTTTGTAAGTATCAATGTCTCACCACGTATCCAACAACTAGTCGTGCATGAGTTCTGAATCAGTTATGAAAATGGACATAAACTTAATATCAATTCTCACACGGAAATTTCTTCTTGCCTATAGATCAAACCCCAGTAACCCCTCAGTTAATACTCAATTTATATCATAATCTATGATCAATATTTCAATCTTTTCTCAATTTATATATAAAATAAGCAAACAAGCTTGATGTTTAATGGAACAATTCGAAATCATTATAATGGTAATTTCTTATATACCTCACGAGTTTGGTTACTATATCCTTCGGTTTTCAAATAAACATCGGCACTACGAACAGCAACAGCAGCAAATATGAAACAAATCACAAATAATAGAAAGCAGTTTTTAGGCATTTCAAATTTCTTAGGCGCCCTGAAATTTTTGTTAATACATAAAGGATAAACTGATAAATTCATACAGAAAGTACGTGCTTAATTGGAATGGTTACAATTATTCCGTTTTGCGAATCAAATTTTCGAAGTGTTCAGTTGTTCAATTGTTAAACTTATTTGTCTTCAGAGTATTCTCTATGTCTTGTCTGTCATTTATTCTGTGAAATGTCAAAAATATTGAATTAATTTTCACGCACTAGTTCGATAAAAAGAAGAATACAAGTACATCGGCAATAACAAATAACTGTTCACTTGATATATAATGTAAAAGTATCGGTTAAGCAAATAATGCCACAAAAAATGATTTTTTTTTCTAAAGGAAAGGCAAAAATGAGTTTTTAAAATAAATTTAAATTATATTTGAATGTGACATAATTTGTCATAAATGTTAAGCAAAATGTAAACAAAATTTGTAAAAATTGTAACAGGTAGACAAACTTCATGTTTTTTGTTTTGTTTTTTGTGCTGTTAAATAGATTTTGAAATAAAAATACTGGCCCCTTGGCATCTTTGGGTGGGGGTGTTACTGGACCTTTAGTCGTCAGTGCTTACCCACTTTGTATTTTGAAACAATTCACCACTACAGTGATTATTTGATGTTTCAGTGCTTTGAAATGATACGATTTGAGACTAAAGTTATATATTTATATTCATATTTATGGAACTATATTGAAATATATTTCTAAGTGGAAGCTATTACCACGGATTTGCAATGCAAATCTATATAGTACATGACAACGTATCTGTATGCAGCATATGCCTTTCCAATAAGTCGTCTAGCTGTAACAAAGGCAATTGGTATTCGAATTGAGGCACTTTTGTTTTTATTGAATTATTCTCATAACATATAACGTGATGTGCAGAGAATCATAATAAAATCTCATTTGAGAGCAATGTTAAAAATAACAAATTGTTGAAAAATGTATTGATCACCGACTAACAAAGAAGATCATCGCGTGTACATTTATATAATTTCATGAACACGTATAATACAATTAAGAATTTTTTAAAATTCATAAAATCCGTTAATAAGAACAGATATATGGGCATACTTTCAAGTTTTAATTTTTTTGCGAATTATATAATTAAAAAATAAGGGGATATCATTTTGTTCAATACAGCAACGAATTAAACACTTTGTAATTGAAATAGTTCCGAATGCACATAAAGGGACAAACAATCAATAGATACCGACCATACGTCCAACTTTGTTTCCAATGTTATGTGTGTATTTATTTTAATGCCTTAATTCTTTAATATGTTAGACAACGTGCCGTACGATCTATCACGCAGAACTGAAACAATTTGTTTTATTGCATATAAGGGAGTCACGGTATTTAAAACAAGAGGGCCATGATGGCCAAAGATCGCTCACCTGACTTATCAAACTCATCCAAACAATTACCTAGACAAGCATTCTGACCAAGTCTCATGACAGGTGAGTCAAAAATGTGACCATTACAGTGTTTATCCATATTTGAGCAGTGCGACCTAGTTTTTTACCCAGGTGACACATAATCAAACTTGACCTAGAAATCATCAAAACAAACTTTCAGACCAATTTCCAGGATACTTGGATCAAAACAGTAGCAACCAGAATGTTAACAAGATTTTCTATTTTTAGCTCCGGTGACCTAGTTTCACATGCGATTTCGAACTAATCCAAGCAATTACCTAGACAAGCATCCTGACCAAGTTTGATGATAATTGAGTCAAAAATGTGACCACTAGAATGTTAACAAGGTTTTTCCATATTTGGGCGGTGTGACCTAGTTTTTCATCCAAGATGACCCATGTTCGATCTTGACTTAAAAATTATCAAAACAAACTTTCAGACCAATTAACAGAATATTTGGATTACAACAGTAGCCACTAGAGTGTTTACAAGATTTTTCTATTTTTAGCTCCCGTGACCTAGTTTTTCATCCGAGATGACCCATGTTCGAACTCATCCGAGCTATCACCTAGACAAGCATCTTGATCAAGTTTGATGATGATTGATGCAAAAATGTGACCGCTAGAGTGTTAACAAGGTTTTTCTATTTTTAGCTCCGGTGACCTACTTTTTTAACCGAGATGACCCATGTTCAAATTCATCCGAGCTACCACCTAGACAAACATCTTGACAAAGTTTGATGATGACTGATGCAATAATATGACCGCTAGAGTATTAACAAGGTTTTTCTATTTTTAGCTCCGGTGACCTACTTTTTCATCCGAGATGACCCATGTTTGAACTCATCCGAGCTATCACCTAGACAAGCATCTTAACCAAGTTTGATGATGATTGATGAAAAATGTGACCGCTAGAGTGTTAACAAGGTTTTTCTATTTTTAGCTCTGGTGACCTACTTTTTCATCCGAGATGACCCATGTTCTAACTCATCCAAGCTATCAACTAAATAAGCATCCTGACCAAGTTTGATGATGATTGATGCAAAAATGTGACCGCCACAGTGTTAACAAGGTTTTTCTATTTATAGCTCCTGTGACCTAGTTTTTCATCCGAGATGACCCATATTCGAACTCGTTTGAGCTATTATCTAAACAAGCATCCTGACAAAGTTTGATGATGTTTGGGTCATAAATGTGACCACTAGAGTGT
The DNA here is from genome assembly GCF_026571515.1 of Ruditapes philippinarum. NCBI lineage: Eukaryota > Metazoa > Mollusca > Bivalvia > Venerida > Veneridae > Ruditapes > Ruditapes philippinarum. Next base: position 76,059 of record NW_026862909.1, on the reverse strand, counting down.
TCACAAGGTTTTTCTATTTTTAGCTCCTGTGACCTAGTTTTTCATCAGAGATGACCCATGTTCTAACTCATCCAAGCAATTGACTGGACAAGCATTCTGACCAAGTTTGATGATGATTGGTTCAAAAATGTGACCGCTAGAGTGTTCACAAGGTTTTTCTATTTATAGCTCCTGTGACCTACTTTTTCATCCGAGATAAGCCATGTTCGAACTCATAGCTTTCAACTAGATAAGCATCCTGACCAAGTTTAATGATGATTGAGGCAAAAATGCGACCGCTAGAGTGTTCACAAGCAATTGCGGACGTACGACGGACGACGGACGACGGACATTCACCGATCCTAAAAGCTCACCCTGAGCAAGCTCAGGTGAGCTTATAATTAATCACAACAATCATAAATTTGTACACATTGCATTTATTATAACATAAATTGTCGCCTGCTACTTATACAATTAATATTTTACCTACAATTTGTTGCAGGCTCGGTTTGATTGAGCCTGTTAATGGGCGATAATGGAAAATACAAATTACCGTCCACGCCCAGTAGCAAAGGCTTCAGCAGAATGTAACATTTAAACATGAAATCATGTCACACACAAAATTTCCTATGTGACTTAGTTTTAAAACAGATGTATAAAAGATGTCTGGAAAATTCATATCTCCATCATTTTCTTCGCTAAAATACATACGTTATACAAATAATGTCAGCAAAAATATACATATCCAGCGAACACATTTACACAAATTACTAAACTGTGATAAGCGTTCTTTATTTATCTGTATTTAAATACAACATATATACATCGTCATGGAGCACATTGACAACGTATGATAACACACATATTTGCTTATACTCGTATTTAAATATTTAAGAAAAAGGGGGAGTCCGTAGCTATGTTCTGGAAAGCGGTTCTTGTCTTAGACTTTGTAACCGAGGGATCACCCTTTTGAAGTTATACTTTAAGGTATATGTAATGCGAATATTAATTCGAATCCCGACAGGGACTTTGGATTCTTTCATGTGAGGAAGCTATCCAGCTACCTTACGGAACGTCGGTGGTTCTACTCAGGTGCCCGTTCATGCCTGAAAAAAATGCATGGAAGGGCACCTGAGGTCTTCCTCCACCAGTAAAGCTGGAACGTCGCGATATGACCTATACTGTGTCGATGTGACGTAAAACCCAAAACAAACAAACAAATTTCTTAATTTAAGCGAAGAGTTTCATGACCTTTTGCTTAAAATTGAAACCAAAGTAATTGATGAAGATGTAAATGGAAAACAATTCCAATCAAAATCCTACAGTGGGGGCAAAAAACGACTTCCGTACCTAACATGTATACGACTATCATTTTATAACGTCAAAAAGGTAGATATTTAAAATCTAAATTATATCTGTATATGCCATTTTCTTTCGTTACATTCCCAGAAAAAACTTCTTGCCATCATTCTTTGCGAGCTTCTTGTTGAAGTGCAATTATTTGCTTAGGCATTGGGCGCAATTGACCTTTTTAGGTAAATGAAGGGGTTTATGATCTGGGAACCGTACAAGGTTTGTCAGTTAATTTTGCTTTCTCCGTGGATAGTTTATTTTTATAAATCATTTGTAATAAAACATCACTAAAAATAAAGCTAGAACGCACATTAAAAAAAGTACAAAAAGGATAGTGTGTTTAAAAAAGAAAGACAAAAAGGATAAAATGTCGTACATTTTACGTGCTTGAAATTAATGTTAATGTGTCCCCAGATAGAACGTTGCATAAACACCTAGGACTAATATTAAGAATGTTTTATATATTTTAAAAATGAATAAAAGTGGTAAAAGCTGATTTCTATAAAATACCAAAACGATCTCTTGTCTTTAAAGTTTTAAAATTTTCTCCACACAGATAACTTTTTACCTGTAAGTTGTTGTACTCTTAACTGTTACAATTGTTAACTTTACAAAAAAAAACGCTACATAATTTGCTCATAACGATGATATAATATTATAAACCATTATTAGTGTTTTGCAAGCAAATATCGAATAATCCCCACTGTATGGATTGTTATGAAACTCAAAATCACTTACTTGATATAGAGACAATTATCATCAAGACATTTGTAATCAAGGTATTCCTTGTAAAAACTGAAGTCAAGTGATACCATTCAGTTTTAATGCAAACATAGCTATTTCCGTTGAGTCTTCAGCCGTGACCAATATAAAGTCATTGAATCTTAAACTCTTACTTAAATAGTGAAACGAAAAGAAACTCGTTAAGACTATCTGTGAATATTATTCTACTGTATAGCCACATCTGTGTTGATTTTGCCGCGTTAAATTGGTATACATTTGCTTTATTGTCATATTGTTCAAAAATGACCTATCTGTTCTATTTATACACTCGTTTAGGGCAATAAGATTTTTTTTTACTTTGGGACAATACGATACTTTACATAGCAAATTTTGCATTGATGGTTCAATGATCACGACTGTATGAACACCTGCGAATGTTGCCCTATTCCTGCTTTTATTAATTGTTTACTAATTAAATAGATGAAAAACAAAATGCTTAAAGAAAGCCAAAAACAATATGAAAAAACAAGATCAACAAGGGATGGAGGCACGCAGCATCCAACGCATTCATCCCCCAACACGGCAAAATTGGCTCAGTTTGATTTAGCCTGTTCATGGACAACGGTAGGGGTAATTGAAAGCACCGACAAAACTGTGCCGGACAATTTTCCAAACAGCAAACCAGCTAAACTGACATTTCGATAAAGGAGTGCCTCAAAATACATTCAATTTGAAAATCAATGCGTTTCATTTACCTAGATTGCATATTCAACCAGGGAATGATATGATGAATCTACTGTCAAAAGGAAACGCAAAATGATCGGTTTTGATTAAACTGTCAATATAATTTTACATCTCGATATTTTTCATTGAATGATGGTTTTGTAACATTGTAATCAATACAGATTACTCTAAATAAATCACATTTTACTGCCTGTTGTACTAATTAAATATCCTGGGGTACATACAAAACAATTTATTGTCTCTTGGAGCAATTAAAAAGTCTAAGATATATATATAACATTTATTCAATTTCAAAGCTTGTGCAATAACGAGCATTATATAAAATTGTTATTAAAAAAACTTATACAAACATATGATCACACCTTATTTTATCAGTCATCAAAGATAAAAAATGTTTTTTTTCACTTACGTAAGATCAAACTTAATTTTAATCTGATCTCTACTTGTTATATTGTCACCCATGGACGCACTCATGAAAATATTGCACCAGTTGTTCAATCTGCTCCTTGAAATATATTACAAACTTACATAGAAACCAAACAATTGATTTATCTAAATAAGTTGTAACCAAGTAGTTGGATAACAAACCATTATCAAATGTGACTATTATTTTAGTAAGATATTTGATATGTGTTTATAACATTGCCTGCAGGAGAGCATAAATTACCAATCTAAGCTGACAAAAAGCTAATTAACGTTTCATAGGAGAAATTTTCCAGACAGCGAGCTTTCAATTATGCAAATATAACGAGGATATCATATTGATCAGTGGTAGACCAGGATTAAGTAGACACAGCAATAAATGTTCTGGAGATCTTAATCAACTGACACATAGTAAATAATGATAGGGGTGTTGAAATGTGATTACTTTGGCGGTGGACCAGAAGATACAGGGACAATTTATCAACAAATAATGTCCTAGGTTTTGAATGGGGATCTTAAAAATCTGACTTCAAACGGAACCCAAAACGGCAACATTGAAAATGTGTCACACGTTGTTTATTTGAACTTGTTTACAAACTTACTTGCTGTGATATCGCTTACCTCCGCTACATAGATTTTTCCGATAAAATTAAAATACTTTGACGCATTATTTTTCTATGATCCAAGTAATTAGAATGTAGAAAAAAAGGTTCACGTAGTGTGTGTTTTATGCCTTGATACCTTTTAAGGGTATCAAACCTTGACTTGTATGTTTTTTTTCTGTTTTAGCCATATTTGTTTTGGTCATAAATTTGCCGGTTGATCATCCTAACTAACCAGTGATTTACAAATTCTTCTCAACTGACCAACAACTTATCCCAAATTATGTCAACGATAAGAGACAAATGACTATTAGGCTAATTTATCATTTATCACGGAGAAAGTGAGCATCACTAAAGGATAGAAGGAATGAGCAAAGCTAGAATATCTATGCCGGTGCTCTCCATTGACACTTTAGAAAGTTGTTGTTATAATTGATGAACAAATTACTAAAATTTATGTTTCGATATTATATAGACAACATCAAGATTAATGTGTCTTATGAGTCAGAAAAGAAAATGATATTCAATAAAATTAAGATTCGTTTCATCATAGATCATACAAAGGATGTTAAAAGCTAAACTGCTTCAATAAGAAACAAAGCCATTTACTTTAAGCATATCTGTGTTAAAAGCAAGTAAAAGGAACTTTTTCTAGCCTTAACTCGAAACTAGTGCATATACTCTGTATCTATTATTAATAGTGGAATAGTTTTATCTTTCTGTCTTCATTAGTTACTGTATATATAAATGTTGAATACTGAATAAGTCGGCCATAGACAATATGGATGGTAGTTCGCATTATTTTTGGCCAGAAATGAATACGAATCCCCGGTGCCTGCATTCTTATCAATGTTGCGGTTTTTTTCACTGTTTTTTTTTTTTTTTTTATTTTTTTTTCTTGAGGAGTGCGTCAAAATTCCGTTCTGTAAAGTATGTGTCAATAGGAAGTGCGAAATGCTCTGTATCAATTAGTTTTTCAGCATGATTATATGGAATCTGACACTTGTGGAGTGAAATGTAGTTTGATGATATTATAATCAAAACAGATCATTGTTATTGAGTCATTTTTCGTGCAAGTTACAATGATTTAAAAGGTGTGGAAAGTATTTCCATGCTTTTTATGGCCAATCAAAAAATTTAGTCTAATTCTAATTTAAAGAATTTGGACAAATATGTTGATAATTTCACTATAAGACCTTTGATGTGTGTAACATTGCCTTCAGGAGACTATAACTGACCAATCTAAGCTGACAAAAAACTTATTAATGTTTCATCGGAGAAAATTTTCCAGACAGCGAGCAAATATACAAAATTGTTATATTGATCAGTAGTAGGGCAGTTTTAAGTAGACACAGAAAAATTGTTTTGGAGATTTTAATCAACTAACGCGTAGTAAATTGTGATGAGTCTGTGTTTGTCTTTGAAATTATGCCGGAAAATGACGTCACGGTCACGTGGTATTGCTAGACTGTAATGACAAGTAGTTTGCACTTGACAATACCGTCCACGAACAGGCTCAATCAAACCGTTCCTGCATCATTTTCAATTTTGCTGTGTTGGGCTTTCTTTAGGGATTCAAATTAGCCGTTTTATCCACGTAGATAATAAATAATCAATTGAAATAACGCTAATAACTAAATTTGAGATATTTTAGAAGAGAAATATAACAGTTTAAGCTAAAATGTTTTGACTACAAAGAGCGATAACAATTTATGTAATACTGAAACCAAATATGATAATGAAAGCAGCCTTAAATTGATCTAAATGTTGTGACAGTTGTACACACAATTTATATTTTAATGAAATTCAAAAATACACTGTAGTTTGTATTATGTTCATGAATATAAATAAATAAATAAATAAATAAATAAATAAATAAATAAATAAATAATAAACAATGGTTTAAAACGTAATGTCGGACCTGCCCATCAGTTTTCTTCCTTGAACCGACAGGAAACATAACCAATTACCCTTTCACACTCATGGACAGACAAGATGAAATCAAGCCCGATGACCCGGATTTGTTTTCAATTAAAATATTTCTGTTACCATATTAAGATAATGCAAAGTTTTAAACGGATTACCTTTTAGGTTGTTATGCCTATACGCCTATACATAACTGTTACAAACACCGTTGATGCATTTGGAAGGAGTGGATTAGTATATGCCTGGAGTGGAAAATTGATTACTTCGAACAGTTTTATTATATACACATATCATTTCATTTCATGTTACTTCCTTATTAATTTTTACTATTGAAGCAATAATGACTTTAATACGTTATATATTGGTCTTCAGGCTTGCTATGCTGAAATTGCCATTGTGATAAAGTAAGTTTTAATGACTTCGTTTCATTCGTTGGATTATGTAGCAAGTTATTTTGATCTGACTTTGTGATGGCTTTATTTTCTTTTTTTGATCTCAAAGCTTATTTTTATTGAACTGACTTTTGAAGCGATATAACAAGCCTTTGAGACTTCAAACTTCTTATGATAAAAAGCTTTTCATTACTTTATCATAATCTTTGAGTCTTGAAACAGCTTAAACAGCTGATTAGTTATTAAAATTCGAAACTCTTCATGCATAGTATTAAAATATTTGTACATAACAAAATAGAATGGTATAAAATGCTCGCAAATCTCTAAATGTATGTAAAAAGAAATAAAACAGTTTGATTTTTTTTTTTTTTTTTTTTTTTTGGGGGGGGGGGGGGGGGTTCATCGCACCAACAAATGTCATATGGCGCCTTTCCACCTTTACTGGTGGAGGAATACCTCAGGTTAAAACAAATCATTAAATATGATTATGTAACTTCCTATTCAAATGGTTTATGCACTAATAAGTACATTATATTTGTAGTATAACTGATCTTCAAACATAGTATATTCTGTCCAAAAAAAATAAATTGTCGCCTGAACTAAGTTTATATCAACTATTTTTAAATTCCAGTTTGTCTGTCCGTCAATAAATAAGTATACATTAAACAAAAAGTTTGTACACTTATAATACACATATTGATTTATATGTAAGATTTTCCTTGTATAAATTTGCACATTGACTTTAAAACAATTCAACGTTATATTAATGACGACCTCTTCTTCATTAAAAAATACAATTTCAACAGTAGAATATAATTATCTGTTCCTAAAAAAAACTGCGTACATACAAAGAGTGGCATTCCTTCTATAAAACTCTTTAGAAACGGAAACCAATTCATTTAATCATTTGCATAATGAACACCATTTTATCTGTCACTGCCTTATACTTTATTCTGTGATATTTGATTAGGACACTAATATGCCCATTATGCCTCAGAATTGCTATGATATTTATTTCTCAAAATAAGTTGTTTTTTTTTAAATTGACTCAGAGATATTTTTAACTGTCTCCAAAGAAATGTACATTTGTCATAAACATAAACTATCTTTTGGATGATTTAGTAATTTTTTGTTATTGTGGCAACTGGTATTAACATAATGAATTGGTATGGAAGTCAAATAATACTTGTTTACATTTTTGCTATCTTTACGACACATTACTGCATGTTTACTGCTACTTCTTCACTTGTTTAAACATGTAGCATTTGCAAACAAAAACCAACATGTTGACATCCTACAGTTAAATAAATTTTTGTATCAGCTTATTAGCATTCATCAAATGTCGCTAACACCAAATTGTCTTTTCAACTCGGCTACACTGAAAATGACAAGGATCTTCCCTGCATGCATTGCAAAGCTTTGGAAAAAAACTCAAACATTTTAGAGTTTTTCTTAATTTTTTTATCAGACATATCTGAACATTTAATTAAATATCACCAATATAACGTTTCACCAACAAGGACTGTGTTTAACCAGAACTGAAAATTGCCTTGATTTACAGAAAGCAAACGTTTTGAAGATACATGAAAAATGTGGTGAATATTAGTTCTTGTGTATTGTAGGTTTCAGTCCGAAACTACACGGGAAAGGCAGTTCATTTCCGCTGTTTGTCAGGCAGTAATCACCACTTTCTGAAATGTCAGTAACCTTAATGTTCTGAGTAAGTAGAATTACTGAGTATGATGGCAATTTATGTAGAATTTAAGCACTGCAAATGAAATGTTATAAGGGATTAAAATGACATTGCCTTCCACAATAATATTATCAATTAAAAAGATAAGGCACTTTGCATTCCACATTTGGGGGATCAAATAAAACAATATTAGATTTTGTTATGAGCCAGGCGTATTGAGAAAGAAAAGCCAGCAACAAACTTGTAACAATAACAAATTTATTACAGAAAAATTATTAAAGAAAATCAAAATAACAAAGTATGTTTACAAATACCTGAAGTCCAAATTAAAATGAAATCTTAAATGTCTAGTCTGATCCTGGAATGATCCTTTTTGAATAGCACAGTTACATCCAAGTTAAATCCAAGAACACTTTAGAATAAATTCCCACAATAAAATCCACAAGTTTAATTTATTTTAAAATCCAAGCTCCAATAATTCACTTAATATCCAAGTTGAATAATACTCCAAATATATTGATGACTTAAAAGGTAACTGATGACTTAGAAGATCACTGATGACTTAAAAAAGGTAAAAGTAATGAAAAATGTCACTTTATATATATCAACTATGAAAATTCCGGAAAAGTCTATTATGTTCTAAAGTAATAATAATCTAGCAACTTCAACAATAAATAACATTCCGGAAGTTTCTATCTAAATATAATGCATGAGTTTTCTACAACAGTTAAGAAAGTTCTAGTACATACATGTAGTTAATGTTCTAAAAATAGAACAATGATAATATTGTAAATACGAACTGGTCAGATATAAATTATATACATGTAATATGTTGCATACATAACACTTCCCCTCTTCAAGAAAAAGAAATATGAATGAAATGAATATTTCTTTTACATAAACCCAAACAATGTAACTTACGAATAACGTAGGAGAAATGTTAAACAATTTTATACATAAAATCATATATATGTGTATTATAAACAATAAAAAACAACGAAATAAAAATAATCAATCATATCATATAGATGTTTAATTTAAAATACTGAAAATAACAGTTGTTCTAAAGTAATAATAATCTAGCAACTTCAACAATAAATAACATTCCGGAAGTTTCTATCTAAATATAATGCATGAGTTTTCTACAACAGTTAAGAAAGTTCTAGTACATACATGTAGTTAATGTTCTAAAAATAGAACAATGATAATATTGTAAATACCAACTGGTCAGATATAAATTATATACATGTATTATGTTGCATACATAACAATTTATGGTAAATAATTAAGATCGCAGAATAGAATGAACACAAAATCCATAAAATTCATTAACATATAACACACAGTACTTCAGTATAACAGTTTTTCTTATCTTACAATAACAAGGGTCCTTAATCATATTTTTTAAAATAAATTATCCTTGGGTTTGGAAACATCTGATATCCGTGTGAGCGCAGTGTTTTGGAATAATGAACTGTTGTGTTCAAGTGCGAAGGAATATGATTCAGAAGGCCGAAAGCCTGAGTGATGAATAAAAAGCATTTGAACGTTAATTCAAGCATGATTATAATATAATTATAATGCAAGAAAATATATAAATCTATTTCCACTCTAACAGTCACGCTAATAAAACAGGGAATTGATAAAAAATATGTTGAACTACGTTGGCGTAGAAGTAATATTTCTGACGTCATTTGCTTTATTGACGTTATATATAACGTCATATGACGGGTAAGCCTTCCTTTTTACTGCTGTACACATATCTTGTAATGATGCATTTTATAGCTAGGACTACAATTTGAATCTATATGATTTTGATTTTTTATATGATATAGAACTTGCAAGGAAAATGTATTTTACCAGAAACCTTTTTTTTTCTTAGCAAAAAATATATTTTTACTGAAAACATGTAAATATTGCTGTTCAATTTCATATTTAAATTTTAATTCTTTATAAGAAAATGCAAAAAATAATACTTTATTTTATACTTGAAAGTATGTGTTTTAAACAAAAATGAAGGTAAATACGATTAACCGTATTCAATGGAAGCGTAGGGAATACTTAGACTAATTGCTTGTGGTGTCAATTTGTAAAATCAAATTGGTGAAGATGAATTTCTAACGATTTATTTTTCGAGACAGTGAATCTTTTACCATAACTAAAAGTGTGATGTCTTTACGAGCGTATTATCTTAAGTGCATTGTTAGAGAACAACTGATGTCAATATTGAAGTCTCAGAGGGCGTCTGTGAAGAGGTCCCCCCCCCTCTTGTTGTATCTTGTCTGTGTAGAGATACACCCCCTTTCTCTCTCTCTCTAATTATCATATAAATGCTATCATTTTGATATTATGACGGCTTTTGCTAGCAAATGTCAAAACATTCGGTTTTAACTGTATAAGTATACGTTTATATGTCTGGACAGATGTTGATGATATATTTGGTTAAAATATAAATTATTTAAGTTAAGTTTTTTACATATCTCGTTTCATCAGGACTAACTTTATAGATTAAAGTAAAATGTATTTGCAAATATTACAATTTTTAGATAATAGCCTCATCAAGCCCTTGAACTTTAAACAAAACGGACATAATCTTTCTTAAGACGTTAAAAGCAAAATCTGTAGAAATACAAATAGTAGAAGTACAGGGTCTAATGTAATGTGAATGATTAATGATATGGCTGTAAGAAGTACTATGTCTACATTGTTGAACAAACGCTTGTTTTAAAACTTACCAAAAATTTGCTTTAACAGGTCTTTCAGCCATTTCATTAATCATTCACTTTACATAAGATTCCGTTACGAAAAAAATGGTTAGAAATTCAATTCCCCGAAACACCTTCACAAGTCACAAGCAATTGAATGATTTGCGTGAGTTCCTACAATTCCAATGATTAAATGTTCTTCTATCATAAAATCGTCTTTTAGGCAGTTAGGATTTTTGGTAAAGTGGTTTGTAATCTTTGCATTTTTATCATCATCAGAAATTAACTGTGAACTTGATGATATAATACTGATATTTAACTTATTTTTGCAACTACTACTTTAATTAAACCTCCATACCTCCCATACCATATATTATAAGAAAATCACACACTTAGAAAAAAATGTATTGTCATGTAATGAATAGTACAAAAGATATGAAATAAAAGAAATAATATTTACATGTTTTGTGCGATGATCTACCGATTTTGCAGTAAGTTTCAACACATTTCTCCTGCGTAACTAACCCAGTAAGGACTATTTCTGCATATTTTAAATGTTTTATTTTGTAATTTACATGGGTTGTAAGTGCCGAATGCAATGTGTAAACATTTTATTTGGTTGTCTTCACAATATTTGACTTGATACATCTTCAACATTTTCATGAAAGAGCAAGGTTCACTAAGCACCAAAAATGGCCCCATCTTAGATATTGATAAAAACCTAAAGGTGTATAGTACAATGTGTTACATTTTCAAAATAGACATTTATTAGGCATTTCTGGTTACGATGACGACATAATGACGTCATAATAAGAGCACCTGCTTAATTCAATTAAATCACAAATTTGACGACAATTTTCATACAAGACTAATAAATTTGTGTGTTTGACTGAATTAAACTCATAAAAATAGCAATATATTTCTTATATATTGTAAACAAAATTATAGTTTAGTTAAAATTAGACTATTGTGTCACAAAACTAATATAAAAGATAAATGGGGCACGTTTCGGATATTCCAAATTCGGATATTTAGAAATAAATATGTGCATGCATATTATTTTTCGCCTAACTAAATGTATTTATTTTTACTTTTATAAATACTGTAAGTTTGTTCATTTTTTATTTATAAATGTCTAATTTGCTTGTTATATTCATCTACTTCTTACACTACGCTTAAAATAAGGGTGTATAGAATCAATCGCAATTTTAACGGCCTTTATAGTCAGTCTTTAGACAAGGACATTGAACATAATAATATTGAAAATAATAATGATAATAATAATAATAATAATAATAAATTATTATTATTATTATTATGATTATTATTATTATTATTATATTATAATATCACAAAACAGATAGGTATTTCTGTCTAACCTAACTAAACTTACACTGAGTAACTATATACATGTAAGCAAATAGTATGTAAATACTAGGAGTTGTTGACTTATTCCAATGTATAGTGTAAAAGTCCGCCTAAATAAAAGTACGTTAGAATTTTTTGTCAAGTAAAATTAATGTTTGACTGCATGCTCTTCCGGAGTATACGTAATATTTGATACTGAACTGCAAATTCGATATTATTTTCTTTTATAAATTATGATACAGCCAAATCCAGAAAACGATTTGTGTTATTTATAATTATGGAAATCAGACTTTTATTACAATTGTAATGTAATGATCCATGACGATATGAGAACTGAGAAAAAACAAGAACTGTTACAGAACGTGACAAATGCCCCCAAAGGATTCTAGTTCTAAACCAACTATTACATGTTAAGTGTGGTGGTAAAAATTGACAAAGTTTGAACCCCAGCAGTGAACTACATTGTATAAGTTATACAAAGAAACCTAGGTCTTGTTCACAACACATTGTCCATCTATGGTGACTTTATATTTTTAAATAAAAATTGAAACTTTCATGTATATGGAAGTTACAGAGCGGACACAACAACCACCATTTATATGTATATAACATAAATATTGAAAAAGTTTAAACGCCAGCAGTGACCTTAAACTAAGGCGTAGGAACACGGGTCTTTAGGGCAACACATCATACATTTATGATAATTTCATGCGAAATAAAAAAATATAATCCTTTCATGCATATTATTTTCAGAGCAGACACGACCATCTCTGCCTATATGTATATTAATATCAAAATTGACAAAGTTTGAACCCCCACAATTACCTCGACCTAAGTCATAGAAACCAGTCTTGTTCGCGACACACTATGCATCTATGGTTATTTCATATATGAAAGAAAAATTAAAATCCTTTCATGCATACTGACTCAGAGCGGTCATGACCACCACTGTCTATATGTATAAAGCCTGAATGACTGACGGAATGACAGACGGACAGTTCGATTTTAATATGCCATCCTTCGAGGGCATAAAACATTTATTTACATGTATTCATAATTTATGTGACATAAAACAACTCTAAGTAAGATTTTGTTTATATTATTCCAATATGCCCTTATATTATTAGTTATAAAGATCGTTGACAGGTTATATGGCCCTATATAAACGGCTATTTGTAAATATAACCCGAGCCGTTAGACGAGGGTTATATTGCAAACAGCCGTTTATATACGGCCATATAACCTGTCAACAATCTTTATAACGAATTTATAATACAGCAAGCATCATTTTTAGAGAAAAAATTAAGATTTCTTCATGAATCGACAGCAGCCGTGTATATAAAACTATATAAACGTCACGATTATCCAATGAAAAATGACGTTACAAACGTGCAGTATTATAACTACATAATGATTGTAAATTACACATTTAACATAAGGAAACCTACAATCAAAAATTTAATTTAGCATTGTCTCTATTACTGTTCCTTTTAACGATTCTCTTTCACACTGTATTGAATGGCTATCAATTTCAAAATACCGCTACATGATCAGCAACATTATCAGACCAATTTCTCACTCCTGACTGAGTCTCAACACTCCTCATGGTGTCCATATGCGAGGTACCATGTTACGGTGGAGACATCGGAACACATTCTAATTACATGTGCACCAGCCATAAGAAAGGCAGTAATTACACATCAATGCTGTCATTCGTGTAGATAATCCAATTTATGTAGTTATGGCTGCTTACATGTATGCTCTGCAATTTCGTGCACAAAATAAAAGGATCCTTTTGAATTGTGAAAAAGGACAAGTCAAGACTTTCTTGGAAACAGCTAGAGCTTAATACCATGCTTTTTTCTCATCCTGGGAAAGTGTGCTGAAGACTTTTCGTCCGTTGACTCCTAACATATTTTCTGCTCTGGCAATTTCTTGTGAATATTTTTTAATGAGAATAATACTAAATTAATAAGATTTAAAACTTCTTGTTGAACTTTTATTTAAGCAATTAAATGTCTAACAAATCTTTAATACCTTAATAACTATGAAATAGCACTGACTTAAAATGCTAAAAATCTGAAGGAATAAATACATTAATGAAATAACATATTATTTACTGAAAAAGCACTATCTATTTTATTAATTATTAAAATGAAAAAAAAGAGAGAGAGAGAAAAAAAAAGAGTTCATGATCAAGGTTTTGAACTCAATTCTCCTGGGTGGAAGGCTCCCATTCTACCACTGAGCCAATGCCACATTCCGAAATGTTCCGACATCATTAAACAAGTAGTTTTACATCAATGCAGACGATGTGGAATTATAAAAATTTTAATACTCTACATACAGTATCTTTAAATTGTTTTGAGACTTGCAATAATTTTGTTTTCACAAAGTAAATTGAATTCTTCTTATCTACCTTTTAAAAAGACATAAAAACCTCTTAATCACTGTGTTTAAACGACCACAGTTGTTTTTGTTGTTGTTGTTGTTTTTTGAGAGGGCGAAAGAACCGGACCCAGATCATTCAGCAATAAAATAGCTTGAACAGCACAACTTCTTTCAATGAATCAATAAAATTACATAACAACACCTTGCTTATTCTAAGAATGAAATATTTAAGGCATAAGTAGAATTTCAGCATTTATTTATAAGCGTTTACATATAATTCTTTTAACTTGCCATAGTTTTGTTTACAACCGTTACAGTGGAAACCGTCGAACTCGTACCAAAACATAATCGTACTTATTTTAGCAAAAGTGCCTTTAATTTACTAGAAATGATTTTTCGGCAAAAATTTATTAAAATTTATGTTATGAATCATATTTCAACAACTTAGAATACAAAATTAATAATGTTGAGTGCAATATACATGCTCCATGATTTGCATTTACTGAAATTAATGTCAGAAAATGACGTTTAGATATTAGATAAAAATCTTATTTTGGAATACAGCACAGGCAAGCCCCATCTTTATATTGATATAGTTGAAGCCTTTGATTCATTACAAAACAATGGTGTAATGATTTTGTTGGGGCTGGACTGTGCTGATACTTTAATTTTCGTTTAAAACAGAGAAAATACGTGAATTTTCCTAATTTTGCTGGAAATAGGGGTATTTTCATAGAACATAAATCATACTAAATGTAAACATATGTCTATAAATTCATATTTTTTAAACAGTTTAAGGATTGAACTTATAAATAAAACCTAAAAACAAAAACTTTTCATCAATTTTTTTTTTGCCAAAATCTTGGGCAAAAATCCATGGTTAGTGAACCTAGCTCTTTATCAGGAATCTGGAGACTTGCTGCTTTAATTCCGGTCTATCACTGAATTATATAAAGATGATTAACTTATCATTTTTCATATTGTTACATCATTGAAAAATTAGTTTTTAAAAATATTTTCAAATTAGATCTTATTAGAGGACTTTAAGTGTTGAAATTTGAGTATCTTTCAGTCGGTGCTAGAGAGCGTCGCAAGGAATGTACATTATCCCTCATATACAGACTCAATAAAAATGAAATCTGCAATTTTCATGTAACTTTGTTTTGATTAATGCTTCCGAAGGACCATCTTTCTTCTAGGTTGTAACATATAATATGCATTCTACTATAATTTCTTATCAACAATGTTAAACACAAATAACATACTTATAAAGAATATTACAGAGAGAACTTTAACGTTAGGCACCTGAGACCACTAATTAATCTTTCAAAAAAAAATTTGTTTATAACAACATTCACTTTATACAGCCCGGTCAAGCATCCAACTCGTGCAACTTTGATATAATATAATAAAATGTTCGGTTTCTTCATATCCTCGTTAACAAAGTTGAAGACAAAAATCTGGGAGAGCATCATCTTTAAATGAGTCAATATCATTAATTATTCATAAATAACATTCTTCATTTCCGTTTCTGATCAGATTTTCTTTCTAGAGAAAACAAAATCATATTCTCTTCACGAACATTTGATTCTATTTATCAAACAAATGCCTGTTCCTTAATTTAATCATTTCGATGAATCAGAGTCCAAATTATACAATGAATAATCTTTAATAAAGATGCATTCATTTGTATAACAATAATTTGCATTGCAAATCCGATTAATAAACGGTCATTATAAATATAGAACGTACTTCCTAAAGGAAAACACGAGTGTATAAAATATGGATAAACTGCATTATAGAAAAGGTAGTATGACGAATGTACGCTTGTGCGTGCGCGTGCGTGCGTGCATATTGGTGTGTGTGTGTGCGTTTGTCGTAATTGCTTTGCAATATTACACTTACAAACAGAGACTTTTAAAAGTATTTGAATTATTGTATGACTAACGACAAATTATTAACACTGTTATTACTAACAACATACAAATCAAACCTAGTCTCTAACATTTTCATTTTTGCCGTTTTGGTCATTCTTTAAAGTTACATTATGCACACATTTTCATTGTCAAATTCAGCTTAAGGGTCTATATATTTCTAAAGATTGACTTTGTTAATGTTGACTGACCAACAGTTGATATTTGAAAATCTTTACGATAAGATAATTATAATTCTGACCTAACCACTGATGGGGCGCAAAATGTTTCATATAAAAGTTCGAGATTTGTAGAGCAATTTATTTCAGGTGTTCCAAGCTGATATTATTCCTACTTTCAAAGTATAATAAGTGCAAAGCAAACCAGCTATTTATAAAGGATTGCCTCAAAATACATTCAGTATGCAAAAGAATTGGTTGCATTTATTTTGCTTACATATTCATCCTGGAAAATGATATGATGCATCTACTGTCAAACGGAACTGCAAAATGATCTGTTTGATTAAACTGTCAATATAATTATGCATCTCGATCTTTTTGATCGAATGATGGTTTTGTAACATTGAAATCAATACAGATTACTCTGAATAAATCACAGTTAATGCCTGTTATAGTAATTAAATATCCTGGGGTACATACGTGTATAAATTGATTGCCTTTTGGAGTATTTAAGAATCCTAAGTTACATATATAACATTTAATCAATACAAAAGCTTGTTCAATAAATAACATTGAGATAAAATTGTTGATAAAAAGAACTTATAGAAACATATGATCACACCTTATTTTATCAGTCACTAAAGATTAAACATTATTTATTTCACTTACGTAAAATCAAACTTATTTTCAATCTGATCTCTACTTGTTATATTGTCACCAATGGCCGCACTCATGAAAATATTGCACCAGTTGTTCAATCTTATCCTTGAAATATATTACGAACATACATGGAAACCAAAACAAATGCCTTCTCTAAAAAAGTTTTAACCAAATAGTAAGATAACAAACCATAATAAAAATGTTACTATTATTTTAGTAAGACATTTGATTTGTGTTATAAACATTTGCCTGCAGGAGACTATAATCACCAATCTAAGCTGACAAAAAGCTAATTAACGTTTCATCGGAGAAATTTGCCAGACAGCGAGCTTTCAATTATGCAAATAAAATGAGGTAATCATATTGATCAGTGGTAGACCAGGATTAAGTAGGCACAGAAAAAAATGTTCCGGAGATCTTAATCAACTGACACATAGTAAATAATGATAGGGGTGTTGAAATGTCATTACTTTGGCAGGGGACCAGAAGATTCATGGACAATTTATCACGAAATTGAATGGTGATTGTAAAAAACTGACTTATCAGACAGGCAAGAGTGTCATCAAAAGAAAATTCTACTGAATGAATATATCAATAATGATGAAGCAGTCACTGTGTATAAAACAATTAAAAAGATTTAAAAGCAAGGTATTACTCCTGGCAATTTAGAACGTTCTTTGATTATGATTAAAAATTGAATTGGTTCTACCTTTGACCGTAATTAATATCTAACTTGTTATTTCCTAGTACCAGCTTGAGCAGAATACTTACAAATGTTGGAATCCATGATCCCGAAGGGCCAGTGGTATTTTGTAGAGGGTCGGTGTAAAAATCCTGTTCTTGAAGCGTTTATTTCAATCCATAGCTGACATATATTTTATTATCATAGAGCATACACTCTCGGATAATATTGCATAATATCAATGCTGTGATACTTTGATAACTTAATGAGTATGTGCTAGTTTACTTACTTTGAATGTTTCAGCTTCTTCTCTAAACACATTGTTGCGCTGGGAAAGACCATTCCCTAGATCAATAAACACCACAGCTAGTTATTACCCTGAAAATGTTGGCGATAAAATGTTCTTGATGGGCCTGTTTAATCACTCTGTATATTATTATATCAAATAAACGGTTACATTATGTCATAATTGCGTCTTATATGTACGCAAATGTCGAGACGTTTTGGCTTTAGTTTAGAGAACTACATTTTTGTACAGGAAAGATGTAAATATGATTAGATATAAATATTTTAATTTACGTAATATATATTCTTGTGGTATTTACACGCTATCGTTGTTCAGATTTTTTTAATCTAATTTATGTTTATTTAAAATCTTTTTATGCAAACGTTGTGTAAGATTTTATGCGTATTATCATTGTAAGTTTTTTTGAAAATAGTATCTTAGATCATCAAATGAAAGAATACTTGTTTGTCTTTAGGGAATAGTTGAATATTCTTTTGACACACCCTTTATCAAATAAAACGTATACTACACGATATCTATATTTAAAATATAACAGTTCTTTTGCATAGTGCTGGCAACGATGCAACCGGTCATTTTTTTATTTGTTTGCGTCGGTATCACAGCCTAAATATCGTAAAAAACATAAACAAACATTTTGGGCTAATCGAAATAATAACACTTACAACTGTCATTATTTAATGTCAAAGTAATAATTTTTTACAAAATTGATCCTATAAACTGTTTTATTGCTTATGACATTACTTTGTAACAAAAAAGCACGAGCTTCATTACAAATATTTTTATTGTTGAAATCTAACATGTACAAGCTATTTGGTGACCAATGAAATACGTGATATCCTATTTATAAGCTAATAACTATGAGATTATTACATATAGATCATAATAATATCTTTGTGAAACGAGACATAGAGCAATATTACAAATAAAGCAAATAAAA
Source organism: Ruditapes philippinarum (assembly GCF_026571515.1). Classification (NCBI taxonomy): domain Eukaryota; kingdom Metazoa; phylum Mollusca; class Bivalvia; order Venerida; family Veneridae; genus Ruditapes; species Ruditapes philippinarum. The sequence goes on along the minus strand of NW_026862909.1, from coordinate 57,082 downwards.
CATTTTTTGTATAAAGAAAATATTTCAAAACATTATCTGTGATGACGGTATTCCGTATGTACGTCCTCCTAAAAACAGAACCCAAAACGGCAACATTGAAAATGTGTCAGGCTTGGTTTATTTGAACTTGTTTACAAACTGACTTGCTGTGGTATCGCTTACCTCCACTACATAGATTTTTCCGCGGATAAAATTAAAATACTTTGATGCATTATTTTCTATGATTCAAGTAAAAAGTAGAAAATAGGTTGCACGTAGTGCGTGTTCTGCCTTGATACCTTTTAAGCGTATCAAACCATGACTTGTTTGGGTTTTTTTCTGAATTTTTCAGCCAAGGTTTAGCCATATTTGTTTTGGTCATATATTTGCCGGTTGATAATCCATATAACCAGTGATTAACAAATTCTCCATAACCGACCGACAACTTTTCCCAAATTATGTCAGCGATAAGAGACAAATGACCATCAGACTAAATGTCAAGTATCATTTATCACGGAGAAAGTGTGCATCACTAAAGTAAATAAAGAATCAGCGAAGCTAGAATAATTATTTTGGTGCTCTCCATTGACACTTAAGAAAGTTGTTGTTATAATTGATGAACAAATTTCTAAAATTTATGTTTTGATATTATATAGACAACATCAAGCTCCATGTGTCATACGTATTAAAAAAGAAAACTGTATTCAACAAAATTAAGATTCGTTTCATTATGGATCATTCAAAGGATATTGATACACTAAAGTGCTTCACATAGATACAAAGCCATTTACTCCGAGCATGTCAGTGTTAAAAGCAAGAGGAAGGAACTTTATCTAGCCTTTACTCGTAATAAGTGCATATTCTCTGTATCTATTATTAATAGTGGAATAGTTCTATCTTTCTGTCTTCACATGTAAATAATCCTTTAGCCAAGAGCACGATAATGACATATTATTTCAAATTGAAAGCTAAGTCAAAGCGAAAAGTGATATTGTCAAACGCTAAACTGATTTTTCAAAGGAACATTTTCATTTCTTTGACATGATAAAATTCAGTATATCGTGAACGTACGAATGTACTGATTTTAGTCAATCTACTTTCTGGGAAAAGTCTTAGATCTGTAAAATATAAGCTTGTACGTCTTTGTTTCTGTTTAATCGTCGTCACAGCTGCGTCGATTTTGCCACAGAGAGGCTGTAAAAAGTCGTCCTGTACAAACGATGTTAGATTTGTATCCTTCAACAAAACACAATTATGATGTTTGTTGTATTTGAGTTCCTTATATTTGGCTTTTTCCAGGTGATATTTTTTTCATTGCAGAATCTGTGGATGTTTGCTAGTTATTACTTTGACCATTAGTATATTTGAATGTCGAACATAGGAATAATGGGTGGTAGTTCGTATCACTTTTGTCGAGGAATGGGTTCAAATACACTGTGCCGCCTGCATTACTATCTATGTTGCCGTTTCCTAGAAGAACAAAAACTTAAATACAGGAGTGAATCCGTTCGGTAAATTATGTGCCAATAGGAAGTGCAAAATAATCATTATGATTATTTGGAATATGAAACTTGTGGAGTTAATTATAGTTTTATGATTTTAAAACAAAACAGATCAGTCAATGAGTCATTTTTCTTGTAAGTTACAATGATTGAAAAGATGTGAAAAAGTATATTTTGAATGAAATGTGGTGCAATAAATATAACAAGAATTTCCATGGCTTTATAGCCGATAATAAAATGAGTCAAATTTTCATAAATAGAATTTGGACAAATTTGTTTCCATAAAAATCCTTCAAAAACATATCGAGACGGAAATCAACTTCTGTAAAATTAAAAAATTAACAATGTTATCAATGTAATATCTTTTATCGTTTTTTTGTTGTTTTTGTTTTGTTGCTAATTGTTTTTCATGTACATTTTGGTTTTTTCTGTTAACATTGAAACTTTATGTTATGTTGATAATTTCATTGTAAGACCTTTGATGTGTGCTTTAAACATTTGCCTTCAGGAGTCTATAAATCAACAATCTAAGCTGACAAAAAAATTACTGTTTCATCGGGGAAATTTTCCAGACAGCGAGCAAATATAACAATAATGTAATGTTGATCAGTGGTAGAGCTGTATTAAGTAGACCCAGAAAAAATGTTTCGGACATTTTAATCAACTAACGCGTAGTAAAGTGTGATGAGTCTTTGTGTTTTTCTTTGAAATTATGCCGGAAATGACGTCACGTTCAGTGATATTGCTAGACTGTATCAGAATATATAAGATGCATGGACAATAAATCAACCAGTGACTAGCAAATAAAGACATGTAACTTGCACTTGACTGTACCGTACACGAACAGACTCAATCAAACGAAACCTGCAACATTTTCAATTTTGCCGTTTTGGAATTTCTTTAGGGGTTCTTATTTTCTCTTTTCATCAGGCTGTCGTTTTAACCACTTAGATAATAAACAATAAAGTGCTTTTATGCTTTTACTTGTAAAAATTGATTTTGTCCCAAAACGTACAACGGTGTACAAAGAAAAATCTTCAGTTAATTTCTCCTTGCAATACTGTATAGGCTAGTAAAAGAAAATGATCATTTTTTAAGTACCACTATTGACCATTTTATTGGACAATGTTATTTATCAGTCCATTCGTTATTCGTTTTAGAAACAAGTAATACTTGTCTATATGGAAAAAACGTTTTCTAAAATCAATAATTTATGACTATTCTTGTAGTATTAATAATAATATTTTTTTCTTTTAGATTTTGAGTATTAACTTTATGAAATAAACTCAAAAACATGATCCGTATGTTTCTAGTGATCAATTGTGCTTTGTGATACTAAACTTGAGGTGCTTTAAAAGGAGAAATTTAACAGTTTAAGCTAAAATGCCGCTTGTTTCGGCGTTAAAAAGCGATAACTTTTCAAGTATAGTAATACTTAAACCAAATATGTTCACGAAAGCAGCCATTCACTGTCCTGAATGCTATGTCAGTTGTACATTCAAATAATATTTTAATGAAATTCAAAAATACACTGTAGTTTTGATTATATTAATGAATATAAATAAATAAAAAACATAAATAAATAAACAATGGTTTAAAAAGTTTTGTCTGACCTGCCTGTCAGTAAGCAACCTGGAACCGACAGGAAACATAAATAATAACCTATTGACACTCATGGTCAGACAAGACGAAAGCAAGTCCGATGACCCGGATTTGTTTTCAATTAAAATGTTCCTGTTACCATATTAAATTATGAAAAGTTTAAATGGGTTGCATTTTAGGTTTTTATGTCTATATGTCTATGCATAACTGTTACATACACAATTTATTAATTTTGAAAGAATAAATTAGTATTTGCCTGGAGTGGAAAATGGATTACTTCGTACAGTTTTATTATATATCCTTGTCATCTCATTTCATGTTACTTCCTGATTAATTTTGACTATTTAATCAATAATGACTTGAATACGGTATATATTGGTCTTTAAGCTTGCTATGCTGATATAGCCATTGTGATAACGTAGGTTTTAATGAATTCGTTTCAATCGTTGGATTAAGGAGCAAGTTATTTTGATCTGGCTTTGTGATGGCTTTATTTTCTTCTTTTGATCTCAAAGCTATTTTTATTGCACTGTCTTTGGAACGGATATAAAAAAAACTTTGAGACTTCAAACTTGTTATGATAATACACTTTTCATGACTTTATCACTCTCTTTGAGTCTTGAAACAACTTAAACAGCTTATTAATTATAAAAATGCGAAACTCTTCATGCATAATATTAAAATATTTGTACATGATAACAAAATCAAAATGTGATAAAATACTCGCAAATCTTTAAATCTATATGAAAAAGAAAAAAAAAACAGTTATGTTTTTATTTTATTTAGTTTTTTTTATGTTTTAGGTTTTCGTCGCACCAACAGTATATGTCATATGGCGTCTTTCCACCTTTACTGATCGAGGAATACCGCAGGTTAAAACAAATCATTAAATATGATTGTGTTACTTCCTATTCAAATAGTTTTTGCAGCAGTAAGTACGTTATATTTGTAGTATATCTGATCTGTTGACATCATACAGTTAAATAAATTTTTGTATGAGCTTATTAGCATTCATCAAATGTCGTTAAAACCAAATTGTTTTTCATGCTACATTAAGAATGACAAGGATCTTCTCTGCAGGATCTGCTCTGGGCAAAAACTCAAACTTTTGAGAATTATCTTAACAACCACTCGTACTGACTGTCTTTAACCAGAGCTGTAAATTTCCTTGATTTACAGAAAACAAACGTCTTGAAGAAGACGGAAAATGTAGTTAATATTAGTTGCTGTGTATTTTAGGTTTCAGTCGAAAACTACAAGGGCAAAAGCAGTTCATTTCCGCTGTTTGTCAGGCAGTAATCACCACTTTCTGAAATGTCAGTAACCTTATCGTTCTGAGTAAGTAGAATTACTGAGTAATTACTGAGTATGATTACAAGTAGAATTTAAGCACTGCCAATGAAATATTATAAGGGATTAAAATGACATTGCCTTCCACAATAATATTATCAATTAAAAAGAAAAGACACTTTGCATTCCACATTAGGGGGAAATCAAATAAAACAATATCAATTCAGATTAATGGTAAACAATTAAAATAGCAAAATAAAATGAACACAAGGGCCATAAAGTTTATTAACATAAAATAAAACACAGTGCTTCAGCAGAACAATTTTATCTTATCTTATCTTAACAAGGGTTCTAACCATAATTTTTAAACAAATTATTCGTGGGTTTGGAAATATCAGATATCAGTTTGAGCGCATTGTTTTGGAATAATGCACTTCAACAGTTGTGTTCAAGTGCGAAAGAATATGATTCCGAAGGATGAAAGGATGATGAATGAAAACAAATTTGAATGTTAAACCATGCATGATTATAATTAATATTATTATTATAATGCAAAAATATATAAAACTATTTCCACTCTAACAGTCACGCTAATAAAACTGGGAATTGATAAAAATATGATGAACTACATTGGCGTAGAAGTAATATTTTCGACGTCATTTTCGTTATTGACGTTACATATGACGTCATGCAACGAGTAAGTCTTCCTTTTTTATTGCTGTACACAAATCGTGTAATAATGCATTTTATAGCTAGGAATAACAATTTGAATCTATATGATTAACATTTGCAAGGGAGATGTATTTTACCAGAAACCTTTTTTTTCTCTTAGCAATCAATATGTATTTTTACTGAAAGCATGTAAATATTGTTGTTAAATTGTATATTTAAATTTTAATTCTTAATAAGAAAATTCAAAAAGTAATACTTTATTTTTTATACTGGAAAACCTGTGTATTAAATAGAAAATGAAGGTAAATACGATTAACCGTATTCAACGGAAGCGTAGGGGATACTTAGACTAATTGCTTGTGGTGTCAACTTGTAATAGCAATTTAATGAAGAGGAATTATTAACGATTTAGTTTTTGTGACAGTAAATCTTTTACCATAACTACTAGTGTGATGTCTTTACGAGCGTATTATCTTAAGTGCATTGCTAGAGAACAACTGATGTCAATATTGAAGTCTCAGATAGCGTCAGTGAAGAGATCCCCCCCCCCCCTCCTATTGTATCATTTAAATACTATCATTTTGATATTATGGCGGCTTTTGCTAGCAAATGTCAAAACATTTGATTTAACTGTATACGTCTGCGTTTATGTTTCTGGACAGATATAGATGATATATTTGGTTAAAATATAACTTAAATCATTTAAGTTAAGTTTATATATATATCTCTTTTCATCAGGGCTAACTTTATAGATTAAAGTAAAACGTATTAGAAAATATAACAATTTTTTAAATTATAGTCTCATCAAGTCCTTAAACTTTAAACAAAACGGAACATAATCTTTCTTGAGATGCTAAAAGCAAATTCATATTTCTAATTTATTGTTCAGAAATGTAAAACTTCTGTTTTATAATGTATTTCTTAATCTATTTAGCGCAATTAAGATCGTTTATAATTGAAAAAGTCGCGCTGAAAGTAAAGAAACATGTCATAATAGTAGCAAAATGACTTCCATAAAAAATACTAATTCAATATATTCATTCAAATTTCAAACATAGCAAAGAAAGCAAACCAATAGTTATATGTAACAAGATACCAAAGATAAAAAGTTTTCGAGAAATAAAAATAATAGCATTTCTGAGGCATATTGGCCCCTTAATTATCGTATAACTGTGCGCAGAAATCGTCCAGAAACCGATACCAAAAATTGATAACGTGTATGATTTTCAATCTGTTAGCACAAGGCGTACTGATGGCATATTAACATTAATGAAATAGAAGAAGTACAGGGTCTGTTGTAATGTGAATGATTAATGATATGGCTGTAAGAAATACTATGTCTACATTGTTAGACAAATGCTTATTTTAAAACTTTGCTTTAACAGCTCTTTCAGCCATTTCATTAATCATTCGCTCTACATGAGATTCTGTCACGGCAAAAATCGTTAGAAATTTAATTTCCTGAAACACCTTAACAGGTCACAAGCAATTGAATAAAGTACGTGAGTTCCTACAATTCCGATGATTAAATGTTCTTCTATCATAAAATCGTTTTTTAGGCGGTTTGGATTTTTGTAAAATGGTTTGTAATCTCTGCATTTTTATCATCATCAGAAATTAAATGTGAACTTGATGATATAATACTGATATTTAACTTATTTTTGCAACTACTACTTTTGCAAAACAATATTTCAAGAAAATCAAACACTTAGAAAAAAATGTATTGTGGTGTACTGAAAAGTAAAAAAGATTTGAAAAAAAAAAGAAATGATATGTACATGTTTGTGCGATGATCTACCGATTTTGCAGTATTTTTCAACACATTTCGCATGCGTTACTAACCCAGTTAGGACTATTTTTGCATATTTTAAATGTTTTTGGTAAGTGCCGTTTGCAATGTGTAAACATTTTATTTTGTTCTTTTCACAATATTTGACTTGATACATCTTCAACATTTTCATGAAATTTATCAGGATTCTGGAGGCTTGCTGCTTTAATTCTGGTCTATCACTGAATTATATGATGAATGATTAACTTATCATTTTTCATATTGTTACATCACTGAAAAATTAGTTTTTAAAAATATTGTCAAATTAGATCTTATTACAGGACTGTTAAGTGTTGAAATTTGAGTATTTTTCAGTCGATGCTAGAGAGCGGCGCAAGGAATGTACATTATCCATCGAGTGCAGACTCAATCAAACTGAGATGTTATTGTCATGTAATTTTGTTTTGATTAATGCTTCCGAGGTAATATATATAATATGCGTTTTACTTTAATTTCTTATATCAATCAATGTTAAGATAGGTAAAACACGTGTTACATATTTATGAAGAATATTACAGATAGAAGTTTAACGTTAGACACCCGAGACCACTAATTAACCTTTCAAAAAAAATATAAGTTTATAACAACCACCACTTTACACAGCCCGGTCAAGCATCAAACTCGTGCCACTTTGATATAATATGATGAAATGTTCGTAGTCTTCATATAATCTATAACAAATTTGAAGAAAAAATCTGGGAGAGCATCATCTATAAATGAGTCAATATCATTAATTATTCATAAATAACATTCTTCATTTCCTTTTCTGATCAGATTTTAACGGAATGACTCTTCTTTCCTGAAAATGATTTTCTTTCTTGGGAATAGAAAATCATATTCTCTTCGCGAACATTTGATTCTATTTATCAAACAAATGCTTGTACCTTAATTTAATCATTTCAACAAATCACAGTCCAAATTATACAATGAATAATCTTTAATGAAGATGCGTTCATTTGTATAACAACAATTTGCATTGCAAATACGATTTATAAACAGTCATTATAAATATAAAACGTTTTTTCTTTTCGGAAAACACGAGTGTATTAAATATGGATAATCTTTATCATAGATACAGACGGATACATTTACACATATTTGAATTTTTGTAGTACTAACGACAAATGATTAACACCGTTATTACTTACAACATATAAATCAAACCTGGTTTCCAACATTTTGACGTTGTTGTCGTTCTTTAAAGTTACATTATGATCACTTTTTAATTGTCAAATTGAGCTTAAGTGTCAATAAATTGATAGATTAACAGATTGACTTTGATAATGTTGACTGACCAACAGTTGATATTTGAAAATCTTTAGGATAAGATATAATTCTGACCTAATTTTTTTGCGCAAAAGTTCAAGATTTGTAGAGCAATCTATAACAGGTGTTCCAAGCTGATATCATTCCTACTCTTAAAGTAGAATAAGTGCAAAGCAAACCAGCTTTTTTATAAAGGAGTGCTACAAAATACATTCAGTATGTAAAAATAATTGGTTGCATTTACTTTGCCTACATATTCACCCTGGAAAATGATATGATAAATCTACTGTCAAAAGGAAGCGCAATAAAAACTGTCAATATAATTATGCATCTCGATCTTTTTGATTGAATGATGGTTTTGTAACATTGAAATCAATACAGATTACTCTGAATAAATCACATTTAATGCCTGTTATAGTAATTAAATATCCTGGGGTACATACGTGTATAAATTGATTGCCTCTTGGAGTATTTAAGAATCCTAAGGTACATATATAACATTTAATCAATTCAAAAGCTTGTTCAATAAATAACATTTAGATAAAATTGTTGTTAAAAAGAACTTATAGAAACATATGATCACACCTCATTTCATCAGTCACTAAAGATAAGAAATTATTTATTTCACTTAAGTAAGATCAAACTTTAACTTCACTCGTGATCTCTACTTGTTATATTGTCACCCACGGCCGCACTCATGAAAATATTGCACCAGTTGTTCAATCTTATCCTTGAAATATATTACGAACTTACATAAAAACCAAACAATGATTTCTCTAAAATGATTGTAACCAAATAGTAAGATAACGATCCATAATAAAAATGTAACTAATATTTTAGTAAGACTTTTGATATGTGTTATAAACATCTGCCTGCAGGAGACTATAAATCACCAATCTAAGCTGACAAAAAGCTAATTAACATTTCATCGGAGAAATTTTCCAGACAGCGAGCTTTCAATTATGCAAATATAACGAGGATATTATATTGATCAGTGGTAAACCAGGATTAAGTAGACACAGAAAAAATGTTCCGGAGATCTTTATCAACTGACACATAGTAAATAATGATAGGGGTGTTGAAATGTGAATAGTTTGGCAGTGGACCAGAAGATTCATGGGCGATTTAATCAAGAAATTGAATGGTGATTGTAAAATACTGACTTATCAGACAGTCACGAGTGTTGTTGTTTATATAAATCATCAAAAGAAAATTCTACTGAATGAATATATCAATAATGATGAAGCAGCCACTGTGTATAAAACAAATAAAAAGATTAAAAAGCGAGGAATTACTCCTGGCAATTTAGAACGTTCTTTGATTATGATAAACAAATCGAATTGGTTCTACCTTTGACCGTTATTAATATCTAACTTGTTATTTTCTTGTACGAGCTTGAGCAGTATACTTACAAATGTTGGAATCAATGATCCCGAAGGGCCAGAAAAATATAACAACACCAAAGTACAGGGCAACAATTTACTGCTGCCACACAGCACTTGACACCTGCTGTTGTGAAATCAGTGGTATTTTGTAGAGGGTCGGTGTAAAAATCCTGTTCATGAAGCGTTTATTTCAATCCATAGCTGACATATATTTTATCATCATAGAGCATACACTCTCGGATAATATTGCATAATATCAATGCTGTGATACTTTGATAACCTAATGGGTATGTGCTAGTTTACTTACTGTGAATATTTCAGCTCCTTCTCTAAACACATTGTTGCGCTGGGAAAGACCATATCCTAGATGAATAAACACCACAACTAGTTATTACCCTGAAAATGTTGGCGATAAAATGTTCTTAATGGGCCTGTTTAATCTCTCTGTATCTTATTATATCGACAAAACGGTAACATTATGTCATAATTGCGTCTTATGTACGCAAATGTCGAAACGTTTTGCTTTAGTTTAGAGAACTACATTTTTGTACAGGAAAGATGTAAATATGATTAGATATAAATATTTTAATTTACATAATATATATTCCTGTGGTATTTACACTCTATCGTTGTTTATATTCTTTTAATCTAATTTATGTTTATTTAAAATATTTTTATGCAAACGTTGTGTAAGATTTTATGCGTATTATCATTGTTAGGTTTTTTTTCAAAATAGTATCTTAGATCATCAAATGAAAGAATACTTGTTTGTCTTTAGGGAATAGTTGAATATTCTTTTGACACACCCTTTATCAAATAAAACGTATACTACACGATATTTATATTTAAAATATAACAGTTCTTTTGCATAGTGCTGGCAACGATGCAACCGGTCATTTTTTTATTTGTTTGCGTCGGCATCACAGCCTAAATATCGTAAAAAAAACACAAACAAACATATTTACAACTTACGGGGGCTAATCGAAATAATAAAACAACTTTCATTATTTAATGTCAAAGTAATAAGTTTCTACAAAATTGATCCTATAAACTGTTTTATTGCTTATGACATTACTTTGTAACAAGAAAAAGCACGAGCTTCATTACAAATATGTTATTGTTGAAATCTCACATGTACCAGCTATTTGGTGACCAATGAAATACGTGATATCCTATTTATAAGCTCATTACTATAAGATTATAACAAAATAGATAATGATAATATCTTTGTGAAACGAGACATAGAGCAATATTACAAATAAAGCAAATAAAACATTTAATACCAGTAATTAACACATTCCCCAGAACTGACCGACAACTTATCCCAAATTATGTCCGCGATAAGAGACAAATGACCGTTAGAATAAATGCCTGATATCATTTATCAGGGAAAAAGTGAGCATCACTTAAAGATAGAAAAAAATCGGCAAAGCTAGAATATCTATTCCGGTGCTCTCTATTGACACTTAAGAAAGTTGTTGTTATAATTGAAGAACAAATTACTAAAATTAATGTTTCGATATTATATAGACAACATAAAGACCCAGGTGTCATACGTGTCAAAAGAAGAAAATCATTTTCAATAAAATTAAGATAATTTTCATCATGGATCATACAATAGATGCAGAAACCTAAACTGCTTCAATTAGGAACAAACCCATTTACTCCAAGCATGTCGGTTTTAAAAGCAAGAGGAAGGAATTCTATCTAGCCTTAACTCGTAACAAGTGCATATTCTCTGTATCTATTATTAATAGTGGAATAGTTCTATCTTTCTGTTTTCACAAGAAAATAATCCTCTAGCCTAGAGCAAGATAATGACATGTTATTTCTAATTAAAAACTCAGTCAAACGAAAAGTAACATTTTCAACGCTAAACTGATTTCTTTAAAGAAACATTTTTATTTCTTTGACATGATAAAACACTCTGGTGTTCCTTACGTATTGTTCCTCATCCCTTCCTTAATTACTTAGTATTATAAAAAAAATCAGTATATTCTGAACGTACGAATGAACTGACTTTAAATCAATCTACTTTCTGGAAAAAGTCTTTAAAAAAAAGCTTGTATGATTATGTGTTTGTTTCTGTTTAATTGTCACAGCTGCGTCGATTGTGCCACAGAGAGGCTGTCAAAAGTCACATGTACCAACTATGTTAGATTTGTATCCTTTAAGATCATTCAACAAAACACAATTATTATGTATGTTGTATTTGAGTTCCTTATAATTTTTCCAGATGTTTAATTTTTTTTCATTGCAGTACCTGTGGATGTTTGCTAGTTATTACTTTGACCATTAGTATATCTAAATGTCTAACACTGCATAAGTCGGCCTAGTAGTTCTTATCACTTCTGTCCTGGAATGGGCTCAAATACACGGTGCCTGGATTACTATCTATGTTGGCGTTTACCAGAAGAACAAAAAACTTAAATAGAGGAGTGGATCCGTTAGGTTAATTATGTGCCAATAGGATTGGAATCATGATTATTTGGAATCAGAAACTTGTGGATTATTTATAGTTTTATGATATTATAACAAAACAGATCAGTCAATGAGTCATTGTTCGTGTAAGCTATCGTTAGTCAGTAAATGGATTTAATGAATTTAAAATAACATAACTGTGTCCCTTGAACTCCGTACATTAAATGTTTATCAAACAATGCCTCCATGTACGAAGCACCGGTAACAAAGAACAAAGAATATGGTATTTTGAGTATTTTCGTTTAACATACTGCTACAGTATGGGAAAGAATGCAAACAATAACAACAAAAACTACACCGGAACTAGTTATGTGCATACATCAATGACATGCAGTTACTAAAACAGAGTAAGTAAAACAAGAGCCATGTCAACATGGCCATCCCCCGCCGAATGTGTTTGCTCATTGGAAGAATGTATATGTAGTAGAGCAGAATAATTCAATTTTAAGAGGTCTTTTGGTAATGAAAACTGATGGCTAAAGTGATTACATATTTGAAACCTATGTGAATACTGATGACTGAAAATAACAAAGGGCAATAGCTCAAAAATAATGCAGGGTAGGTTATCATTCTTGTCTGCTGCACCTCTCCTCAGTTAAATCTATCCACCTGTAAAGTTTCAAGTTGATACCTCAAAAACATTTTGAGATAAGCTCCCGACAAAATAGTATGAAAAAGATCAAAGGGCAATAACTGAAAAATTATATTGGGAAGAGTATTCATTCTTGCGCACAGCATTCCTCCTCAATAAGATCTATCAACCTATGACATTTTATGTTGACATCTCAAACACTTTTTGAGTTATGCTCCACTCAGGTGAAAAATAAAGTAAAAAAAAATATCAAAGGGCAAAAACTCAAAAAATATGAAAATTAGAGTTATCATTTTTGTGCACTGCACACTTCCTGAGTGAGATCTATGCACCTATGAAGTTTCATTTTGATATATCAAAGGCTTTTAGAGTTATGCTCTGGACAAAAATTAATTTTGAAAAATAACAAAGGGCAATATTTCAAAAATTATGCAGGGTAGAGTTATCATTCTTGTGCACTGCACTCCTCCTCAATGAAATCCATCCACCTATGAAGTTTCAAGTTGATACCTCAAATACTTTATGAGATAAGCTCCGGACTAAATAGTATGAAAAGAACAAAGGGTAATAACTCAAACTTATATAGGGAAGAGTTATCATTCTTGCGCACAGTATTCCTCCTTAATAAGATCTATCCACCTATGACATCTCAAACACTTTTTGAGTTTTGCCCCACTCAGGTGAAAAATTAAGTATAAAAAATAACAAAGGGCAATAACTCAAAAATTATGAAATGTAGAGTTATCATTCTTGTGCACTGCACACCTCCTGGGTGAGATCTATGCACCTATGAAGTTCTATGTTGATATCTCAAAGGCTTTTTGAGTTATGCTCTGGACAAAAATTAATTTTGAAAAATAACAAAGGGCAATAACTCAAAAAATATGCAGAGAAGAGTTATCATTCTTGTGCACTGCACTTCTCCTCATTAAGGTCTATCCACTTATGAAGTTTCAAGTTGATACCTCAAATACTTTTTGAGATATGCTCCGGACAAAAATGTCGGACGGAAGGACGGACGGACGGAAGGACAGACGGACGGACGGACCGACGAACGGACGAAGACTATTTCTATATTCCCGCCGCCTTTCGGCGGGGGATAATAAAAATCCGATTACAGGCCTTCTTAGACTAATTCCATTCATCGCCATTCAATGTATCAAATTTGACATAATCATATTTCTTAATTTAAGCGAAGAGTTTCATGACATCGATTGGCAAAAGTTGAACCAAAGTAATTGATGATGATGTTAATGGGACACAATTCCATACCAAATCCTACAGTGAGGTCAAACAAACGACTTCCGTACTTAAAATGTATACGACTATCATTATACAATGTCAAAAAGGTATATATTAAGAAAATATAAATTATATCAGTTCTGTATATGCCATTTTTTTATCGTTATATTTCCAGAAGAGCCTTTTTGTCATCATTCCTCGCGCTCCCTGTTGAAGGGCAATTATTTGCGAAGGCATGGGGCGCAATTGACCTGTTTTAGTACATAGGGGTTCGTGATCTGAAAACCGTACAAGGTTTGTCAGCTAGTTTTGTTTTAAATGTGTATGGTTTATTTCTTCATCAATCATTTTAATGAAACATTACTAAAAAAAGCTTAAACGCACTAAAAAATTCAAAAATAGTGTGTTGAAATAAAAAAGAAGACAAAAAGGATAACATGTCGTACATTTGCTACATTATTTACATGTTTTATACATTTTAGGAAAGAATAGCTGATTTCTATTAAATCCCAAAACGGTCTCTATCTTTAAACTTTTACAATTTTCACCACGCAGATAACTATTTACCTGTAATTGTTGTATTCTTAACTCTTACAATTGTTTGCTTTACAAGAAAAAAACGCTACATAATTTTCTCATAACGATGATATAACATTATATAAATAACATATGGGTTGTGGGTAACAGTAAAAATATCATCCCGAAGAAAATACTGTTACCCGAGGCGTAGTTTTTACGAGGGATGATATTTTAACTGTTACTCACAAACCCATGTGTTATTTATTTTCTTACCCCGAATAAAGATACTGTGATGATCTGAAATTGTCAACTAAATCTAACTGTAACAAAAATAAACTGTCCTTACCTTTTAAGTTTTAAGTGTACTTTAGGCCTACTTGAGAAGTTTTCTTTTTCTTTCATTCTTTAAGCAAGTGATGATATCTACAAATCATAAACATACAATAAGCTAGGTTTTATTTAGAAAACAAAACACTAACCCATTTACACGGTTATGATCTGTGAAATCTGATCCTTCTGTTTCCAGAATATTCTTTGCATGGTTTTAGACAAAATAACGATTATATCTTATGTCTGTCCATCATATCTGTAACGTTTCACTGATTAAAATTGTAAAATTATCCTTTGTTGCATGCTTAAATCGTCTGCATGTTCCAGTTTGACACATAATTACTGTATTTACATTGCAAGTACTTCCGTTGTAAACGGATGTTCATTTTTTGACTATTCAACAAAAAGATATTTTATACGCGAAAAGCACACACGGTTGCAAACAATTATATGAGTGTCATAGTTACTACAGAGAAGAAATTGATGTCTTATCAGGGTTTAACGTTGAAAATAAGAATGAATCGAGAAAAAAAAATGGCGGTCATTTATTTCATTTTATTTAGAAAATAGACCACGTGACCAGATTTTATACTGTAAAAAATACTGTTACCTATGTAACAGTACAAAATTCTTAATCACATTGTACACTTGCATTAACAGTAAAATAACTCCCAGAGGCCTATGGGGAATAAGCATTACGAAAAAAGTGAGGGGTAATAATATAAATTATTACTAGTGTTTGTCAAGCAAATATCGAATAATTCCAACTGTATGGATTGGTATGAAAATCAAAAACAATTACTTAATATAAAGACAATTCCATCAAGACATTTGAAATCAAGGTATTTCCCATTATAATACCTTTTAAAAACTGTCATTTGAAACCGTTCACTTTCAATGCAAACATAGCTATTTCCGTTGAGTCTTCAGCCGTGACCAATATAAAATGAATTGAATCTAAACCTCTTAGTTAAATAATGAAACCAAACGTAACACGTTTTGACTGACTGTGGCGATTATTCTATTTAATAGCCACAACTGTGTTGATTTTGCCGTGTTTAAATTGTTAACATTTGCCGTGTACATACGTTCCTATTTTCAATTGTTCAAAAATGACCTAACTGTTCTGATTGTTTGATTTCTAATCCCTTTGCTAATATTTTGATTTGTTGCCTGTTTTCCAAAAAGCAAACCAGCTAAATTGGCATTTTGAGAAAGGAGTGCCTCAAAATACATTAATTATGTAAATGAATGCGTTTCATTTACTTTGCTTGCATATTCATCCTGGAAAATGATGTGATGAATCTACTGTAAAAAGGAAGCGCAAAATGATTTGTTTTGATTAAGCTGTCAATATAATTATAGAAAACCGATTATGCATTTCGATCTCTTTGATTGAATGATGATTTTGTAACATTGCAATCAATACAGTTTACTCTAAATAAATCACATATTATTGCCTGTTGTAGTAATTAAATACCTGAGGTATATATAAAACATTTAATCAATTTGTTCCATATAAGCATAAAAGTATAGTTACACTTGTTCTTTAACAACCTTCAAAAAAGCTTATTGTAACATATAGATCTAATCAAATCTTATTTTTACTTGTGAAAGATCAGAATTTATTCATTTCACTTATGTAACATCAAACTTTAATTTTACTCGCCATCTCCACTTGTTATATTGTCACTCGTGGTCTTGTCACTTATGAAATTACTGCACCAGTTGTGCACTCTCTCTCAGTGAAATATATTTCTTACGGACTTACATGGAGTCTAAACAAATGCCTTCTCTAATATAGTTGTAACCTAGTAGTAGGATAACGAACCATCTTTAAAATGTTACTATTATTTTAGTAAGGCGTTTGATATGTGTTATAAACATTTCCCAGGAGAAGACTTTAAATCACCAATCTAAGCTTACAAAAGCTAATAAACGTTTCACCGGAGAAATTTTCCAGACAGCGAGCTTTCAATTATGAAAATATAACGAGGATATCATATTGATCAGTGGTAGACCAGGATTAAGTAGACACAGAAAAAAATGTTCCGGAGATCTAAATCAACTGAAACATGGTAAATAATGTTAGGGGTGTTAAAGTGTGATTACTTTGGCAGTGGTCCAGAAGATTCATGGGCAATTAATCAAGAAATTGAATGGTGATTGTAAAATTCTTAATTATCAGATAGTCACGAGTGTTTTTTTTTTTCAAATAAATCATCAAAAGAAAATTTAACCAAATGAATATATCAATAATGATGAAGCAATCACTGTGTATAGATTCAAATGAAAAGATTATAAGCACGGAATTACTCCTGGCAATTTAGATTATATTTTTAATCATAAATGTTGGTACTACCATTGACCGTTATTTACATTTAACTTGTTATAATTTGAATTGTAATATTTATCGAAATTTACATTTACTTTTATCGGTATCTGTTATTTATATGTGTATTAATTGTCATTCATTTCAAAAACAAGTAATTCTTGTCTAGATGAAAAAATAAATGTTTTTTTAAATGAATAATATATCAATGTTATAGCTGTTATACTTCCATGCATTTAATGAAAATATTTCTAGGTGCTTATATAAAGAAGATGTAGAATATATAAAAATGAATAAAAAGGCAACGTGTCAATTGAATAAAAGAACATAATGATCTTAATGCCAAACAACAAAAACTAAAATCGGTGAGGTATAATTTTACGCATTTCTTATTTGACAATTGTAATAATAAAGTGTTACTTTAAAGTATATTTGTTAAGTATATATTAATGCATTGCTTCTTTCTATTTAACATTTAGTATGTGAAATGAATCTGTAAAGATAAACCAGTTTTCACTTAAAATCAAAACAATAGCATAAAAGATAAGTTCTCAACATTTGATAAATGGAATTGGCAATGCATAACAATTGGTTTTAATGCCGGGAATATTATTAAGTGATTGTACTTTTGAGAGTCAGTTAACAAAGTCGTATTTATATTTATTTTTATCCTGAATGTTGTAAACATTTATACGAAAGACGTGTAAGTTTTTTATGTGTAAGTGTTTCAAAATAGTATCGTAGAGCATCAAATGAAAAATATACATGTTTTTAACTAGGGAATTGTTGACAATCCTTTTGAAACACCCTTTATCATATAAATTGTAAATTACATGATACTGCTATTTAAAATGAAACAGTTCTTTGGCATAGTACCGACAACGATGCAAGCGTTATTTTTTCTATTTTTTTACGTTTGCGTCACAGCTTTAATATCGTAATAAACCACACACAAACATATTTTCAACTTAAAAGGGCTTATTGGAAAAAATAACTCGCAACCTCCATTATTTAATGTAAAAGTAATAAAAAGTAGAAAATTACTCTTTAATACTATAAACTAGTTTATTACCTATAACATTATCTCTGTTATGTTTTAAATTTACAAGACAGCACCTGTTTCATAACAAATCTGTTTTTACTGTTGAAATCTAACATGCACCAATTATTTTTGGTACAATTGTTGTACAAATGATATCCTATGCATTAGCTAATAACTACAAGATTATAACATTATAGATCATGATAAAATCTTTATGAAACGAGACATAGAGCAATAGTTTTAATTACAAATAAAGCAATTTTTTTATAAAGAAATTATTTCAAAACTTTATCTGTGATGACTGTATTCCGTATGTATGTCCTAAAAAAAATAGAAACCAAAACGGCAACGTTGAGAATGTGTCAGGCTTGGTATATTTGTATTTGTTTACATACTGACTTGCTGTGGTATCGCATACATCCAGCACATAGATTTTTCCGCGGATACTATTAACATATTTTGATGTATTATTTTCTATGGTCCAAGTAAAATGTAGAAAAAGGTTGCACGTAGTGCGTGTTCCGCCTTGAAACCTTTTAAGCGTATCAAATCTTGACTTGTATGGTTTTTTTCTGGATTTTTCAGCCAAGTTTTAGCCGTATCTGTTTTGGTCATACATTTGCTGGTTGATCATCCTTTCGTACCAGTGATCAACACATTCTCCACAACTGACCGACAACTTATTTTATATTTTGTCAGCGAAAAGAGATAATGAACTATAGACTAAATGCCTGATATAATGCATCACGGAGAAAGTGAGCATCACTAACAGATAGACAGAATCGGCAAAGCTAGAATATTTATTCCGGTGCTCTCCATTGAGCCTTAAGAAAATGGTTGTTATTATTGATGAACTAATAACTAAAATTTATGTTTCCATATTATAAAGACAACATCAAGATTCATGTGTCAATGATATTCAATAAAATTAAGATTCGTTTCATAGTGGATCATACAAAGGATGTTAAAAGCTTAACTTCTTCAATTAGAAAAAAGCTATTTACTCTAAGCATGTTGGTGTTAAAAGCAACAGGTAAGAACTCTATCTAGCCTAAACTCGTAACTAGTGCATATTCTCTGTATCTATGATTTATAGTCGAATAGTTCGATCCTATTGTCCTCACACGAAAATAATCCTTTAGCATAGATTATTGCATCTTATTTCTAACTAAAATCTCAGTCAAATGAAAAGTAAAATTTTCAAACGCTTAATTGTTTTTTTAAAGACACATTTTTATTTCGTTGACATAATTAACATCAG
Organism: Ruditapes philippinarum; assembly: GCF_026571515.1. NCBI lineage: Eukaryota > Metazoa > Mollusca > Bivalvia > Venerida > Veneridae > Ruditapes > Ruditapes philippinarum. Next base: position 37,759 of record NW_026862909.1, on the reverse strand, counting down.
TATATCCTGAGCGTTCGGACGTACTGACTTTTAGTCAATCTACTTTCTGGGAAAAGTCTTTGATATCTTAAATAAAGCTTTTATGTCATTGTTTCTGTTTAATCGTCACATATGCGTCGATTGTGCTGCATGGAGCCTCTCAAATGCCGTTCTTTACAAACTATGTTAGATTTGTATCATTACAAACCATTCATCAAAATGGAATTATTATGTTTGTTGTATTTAAATTTCATATGTTTGGTTTTTTCCAGATGGTTTATCATTTTTTATTTCCGCATATGTGGTTGTTTGCTAGTTATTATTCATACAATCAGTGTACCTAAATGTTGAAAACTGCTTTAGTAGGCCAAAGTTAGTATGGGTGGTAGTTCGTATCATTTTTGTCCAGGAATGGGCTCAAATATATGGTGCCTGCATAACTATCTATGTTGCCGTTTCTTAGAAGAACAAAAAACTTTAACAGAGAAGTGAATCCGTTCGGTTAATTATATGCAAATTCGAAGTGCAAAAAGATCATCTTGATTATTTGGAATCTGAAACTTGTTGAGTTTATTTTAGTTTTATGATATTAAAACCAAAAAAGATCAGTTAATTAGTAATTTTCTGATAAGTGACAATGAACAATGATAGAAAAGATGTGACAAAGTATATTTTGAATGAACTGTGGTTCAATATATATAACGAATGAATTTTCATGTCTTTATAGCCGACAAAAAATGAGTCTAATTTTCATAAATAGAATTTGGACAAATGTGTTTACTTAAAAATCCTTCAAAAACCTATCGAGACAGAAATATACTTCTGTAAAATTAAAAAATTAACAATGTTATCAATGTTATATCTTTTATCGTTTTTTTTTTCTTTTGCTAATTGCTTTTCTTGTACATTTTAGTTTTTTTCTGTGAACATTGAAACTGTTTGTTATGTTGATAATTTCATTGTAAGACCTTAGATGTGTGTTATAAACATTTGCCTTCAGGAGTAAATAAATCAACAAATCGAAGCTGACAAAAAACTAATTAATGTTTATCGGAGAAAATTTTCCAGACAGCGAGCAAATATAACAAGAATATAATATTGATCAGGAGTAGGGCAGTATTAAGTAGACATAGAAAGATTGTTTCCGCAGATTTTAATCAACTTATGCGTAGAGTAAAGTATGATGAGTCTGTGTTTGTCTTTGAAAATATGCCGGAAATGACGTCACGTTCACGTGATATTGCTATATGGTAATGACGAGTAGTCTGCACTTGACAATGGCTCATTCAAACCGTTCCTGTAACATTTTCAATTTTGCTGTGTTGGACTTTCTTTACGGATTCTTAGTTACTTATAATTATTGATTTTGTTCAAAAAGTTCAAGTACTACTATTGACCATTTTATTGAACAATATTATTTATCAGTCCATTCGATACTAGTTTAAGAAGCAAGTAATACTTGTCTGTATGAAAATAAAGTTTTCTAAAATCAATAATTCATTACTACTATTGAACAATTAGTAATAATATCTTTTTCTTTAGATTTTTAAGTATTTACTTTATGAAATAAATTTAAAACGTGATAAATAGTGTTGTGTGATACTAAATTTGAGATGATTTGAAAGGGGAAATATAACAGTTAAAGCTAAAATGTTCTTACTCTTAAGGGCGATAACAATTTTAGTAATACTAAAACCGAATATGATCATTAAAGAAGCCATTTATGGACCCAAAAAACTGTGACAGTTTTACACACAATTTATATTTAAATGAAATTCCAAAATAGTTGGTATTATGTAAATGAATAAAAAATGAAAACAAATAAATGGATAAATAAACAATGGTTTATTTCACACTAATGGTTGGTCACACAACACAACATGAAAGCAAGCCCGATGACCTGGATTTGTTTTTAATTAAAATGTTCCTGTTATCATATCAAGATAGTTCAAAGTGTTTAAATGGATTACATTTTGGGTTGTTATGCCTATATGCCTGAATATATAACTGTAACATACACCATTGATATATTTGGTAGGAATGGATTACATTTTGGGTTGTTGTGCCTATATGCCTGAATATATAACTGTAACATACACCATTGATATATTTGGTAGGAATGGATTAGTATTTGCCTGGAGTGGAAAATGGATTCATTCATACAGTTTTATTATGTATTCATGTCATCTCATTTTATGTTACTTAATGATTAATTTTGACTGCTTAAGCAATACTTACTTCAATGCGTTTTATATTGGTTTTCAAGCTTTCTATGCTAAAATTGCCATTGTAATAAAGTAGGTTTTAATTACTTCGTTTCATTCGTTGGATTATGTAGCAAGTTATATTGATCTGGCTTTGTGATGGCTTTTTTTACTTCTTTTGATCTCAAAGCTTACTTTTATTAACTGACTTTGGAACGGACATAACAAAACTTTGAAAACAAAACTTGTTAATATGATAAAAAAACTTTTTCATGACTTTGTCACTCTCTTTGAGCCTTGAAACAGCTTAATCAGCTGATTAATTATCAAAATGCATAGTCTTCATGCATAATATTAAAGATTTGTACATAATAACAAAATAAAAATGTGATAAAATACTCGCAATTTTCCAAATCTGGACCAACATGTATGGAACAGAAAAAAAAACACGGCAGACTGTTTCTTTGGGTTTTCGTAGCACTAACATTAAATGTCATATGACGTCTTTCAACTTTTACTGATGGAGGAATACCTCAGGTTAAAACAAATCATTAAACATGATTTTATAACTTCCGTTCCAAATATTTTATACAGCAACAAGTACGTTGTTAAACGTTGTAGTATAACTGATCTTCAAACATTGTATATTATGTCAAGAAAATTATTTGTCGCGTAGATTAAGTCATTATCAACTATATTTTATAGTTAATTGGAGATATTTCAGAAATGTGTTGAATAGTGTGGTGATGCCAATTATAAAAAAATATGAGACAAAAGGCATAGATTTAACGATTTGCAAACAAAAACCAAGATATTGACATCATCCAATCAAATAAGCTTTTGTATCAGCTTTTGTATCAGCTTATTAGCATTCATCCAATGTCGCTAACACCAAATGTTTTTTCAACTCGGCACAGCAAAGCTTTTTTGGGGGAAAAACTCAAACATTTTTCTTAAATGTCTTATTAGACGGATAAACATTTGATTTTTATCACCAATATGAATTATCACTTACACGGACTGAGTTTAACTAGAGCAGAAAATTGCCTTGATTTACAGAAGGGCAATAATGTTCATTTCCGCTGTTTGTCAGCCATTAATCACCACTTTCTGAAATTTCAGTAACCATACTTGTTTTGGAATAATGCACTGGTGTGTTTTATTGCGAAGGAATATGATTCCGAAGGCCTGCTTGATGAATGAAAAAGCATTTGAACACTGTATGATGATAATATTATTATAACGCAAAAAAATATATTTATTTCCAATCTAACAGTCACGGTAATAAAACAGGGAATTTATAAAAATATGTTGAACTAAATTGGTGAAGAAGTAATATTTCCGACGTGATTTGCTTTATTGACGTTATATGACGTCATGTAACGGAAAAGCCTTCCTTTTAATTGCTGTACACATATCATGCCATTATGCATTTTATAGCGAGGAATAACAATTTGAATTTATAAGATTAAAAATTGCAAGGCATTTTACTGGGAACCTTTTTTTGAGGAAAATACATTTTTTACTTAAAGCATGTAAATATTGCTGTTAAAATGTCTATTTAAACTTAATAATTCAGTAATAAGAAAATGCAAAGAAATAATACTTTATTTTCACTGGAAAAAATGTGTATTAAACCAAAAATGAATGTAAATACAATTAACCGTATTCAACGGTCTTGTAGGGAATACTTAGACTAATTGCTTGTGGTGTCAATTTGTAATAGCAATTTAATGAAGGGGAATTTCTACCGAATTATTTTTCGAGACAGTGAATCTTTTACCATAACTAATAATGTGATGTCTTTACTAGCGTATAACAATAAGTGCATTGTTAGAGAACAACTGATGTCAATATTGAAGTCTCAGATATCATATAAATGCTATCGTTTTGATATTATGACGGCTTTTGCTAGCAAATGTCAAAACATTCGGTTTTAACTGTATAAGTCTGCGTTTATATGTCTGGACAGATGGAGATGATATATTTGGTTAAAATATAAATTATTTAATGAGTTTTATATATCTCGTTTCATCAGAAATAACTTTTTAGATTAAAGTAAAACGTATTAGCAAACATAACAATTTTGATATTATAGTCTCATAAAGTCATTTAACTTCTTAAGACGTTAAAAGCAAATTCTGCCTAAGAAATACATTTTTCTTTTTTATTGTTCAGAAATGTAAAACTTATGTTTAATAAACTAAATGTATTTCTCAATTTATTTAGCGCATTTAAGATCGTTTATAATTGAAAAAGTGGCGCTGAAAATAAAGAAACATGTCATAATAGTAGCAAAATGTAAACAATTAACTTGCTTTTTTTATATGACTTCCATACAAAATACTAATTCAATATAATCATTCAAATTTCAAACATAGCAAAGAAAGCAAACAAATAGTTTTTTTTATGAAACAAGATATCAAAGATAAAACGATTTCGAGAAATGAGATTGATAGCATTTCTGAGACATGGCCCCTTAATTATCGTATAACTGTGTGCAGAAATCGTCCACAAACCAATACTAAAAATTGATAACGTGGATGATTTTCAATCTGTTAGCACAAGGCGCACTGATGGCATATTAACATTAATGAAATAGAAGAACAGGGTCTAATGTAATGTGATTGATTTATGATATGGCTGTAAGAAGTACTTTGTCTACATTGTTGAACAAACGCTTGTTTTAAAACTTATCAAAGATTTCATTCAACAGCTCTTATTATATCAGCCATTTCATTAATCATTTACTTTACATGAGATTCTGTCACGGCAAAAATCGTTAGAAATTCAATTTCCTGAAACACCTTAACAAGTCACAAGCAATTGAATAATGTGCGTGAGTTCCCTACAATTCCGATGATTAAATGTTCTTCTATCATAAAATCGTTTTTGTAGGCAGTTAGGATTTTTGTTTAACTGGTTTGTAATCTCTGCATTTTTTCATCATCAGAAATTAACTGTGAACTTGATGATAATTTACTGATATTTAACTTATTTTTGCAACCACTACTTTAAATAAACCTCCATACCTCCTGATAAGCAAACAAATATTTCAAGAACATCACATACTTAGAGCAAAATGCATTGTGATGTAATGAAAAGTAAAAACGATTTGGAAAAAAAAAATATTTACATGTTTTGTGCGATGATCTACCGATTGTGCAGTATTTTTCAACACATTTCTTTCGCGTTGCTTACCCAGTTAGGAACATAGGAACATTTTTGCATATTTTAAATGTTTTTGGTAATTTACATGGGTTGTAAGTGCCATTTTCAATGTATAAACATTTCATTTTGTTGTCTTCACAATATATGACTTGATACATCTTTAACATTTTACATATAATTTATCAGGAATCTGGAGACTTGCTGCTTTAATTCTGGTCTATCACTGAATTATATGATGAATGATAAACTTATCATTTTTCATATTGTTACTGTTATTGTTGAAAAATTAGTTTTTAAAAAGTATTGTCATATCAGGTCTAATTTCAGCACTTTTGAGTATCACTCAAACCGGTGCCAGGGGGTCGTGAGGAATGTTCATTATCCCTCATGTACAGACTCAATCAAACTGAAATCTGCAATTTTTATATAATTTTGTTTGGTGTGATTAATGCTTCCGAGGGACCACCTTTCTAACAGATTGTAATATATAATATGTATTCTACTTTAATTTCTTATAAACAATGTTAAGATGTGCAAAACACAAGTAACATAAAGAATATTTCAGATAGTACTTTAACGTTAGACACATGAGACAACTAATTAATTAATTAAAAATTTGTTTATAACAACCACCACTTTACACAGCCCGGTCAAGCATCCAACTCGTGCCACTTTGATATAATATGATGAAATGTTCGGTGTCTTCATATACTCGTTAACAAAGTTGAAGAAAAAAATCTGGGAGAGCATCAACTTTAAATGAGTCAATATCATTAATTATTCATAAATAACGTTCTTCATTTCCGTTTCTGATCAGATTTTAACGGAATGACTCTTCTTTCCTGTAAATGAATTTCTTTTTAGGGAAAATAAAATAATAATTCTCTTCACGAACATATGATTCTATTTATCAAACAAACGCGTGTACCTTAATTCAATCATTCCGATAAATCACAGTCCAAATTATACAATAATATTCTTTAATAAAGATACGTTCATTTGTATAACAACAATTTGCATTGCAAATCCGATTTATACACATTCATTATAAATATGGAACGTGTGTCCTAAAGGAAAAAACGAGTGTATAAATATGGATAAACTGCATAATAGAAAAGGTAGTATGTGCGAATGTATGCCTGTGCATGTGTACGTGTTTTGGGTGTGTGCGAGCGTGTGCGGGTACGTGTGTGTGCGCGTGCGTGTGTTTGTCATACTTGTTATGCAATGTTGCACATACATATATTTACAATTTACAAATATTTGAATTATTGTATTACTAACGACAACTTATTCGACAAATTATAAGCACATTTTCATATCTGCTGTGTTGGTCGATCTTTAAGGATGACATTGTTCTTTCTTCTTTACTGTTTAATAGTAAAGTATGTTTTGATAAATGTAAGTGTTTTTTTATGAACAAAATCATTGCATAATGTTATTGTTATCAATGATAACATATATCACAATTACGAGTGTGTACTTCTACACGTATATTAATATTGTTATTTTTCATTACATATTACAAATTACCCATTAATGGATGCTGTTTGACTCTTTGTTTAAGGAAAGTATTCACTCATTAATTCATGAGCTCATATTGAACAGCAAAATGACTTCTTGTATTAAAAATATGAAATGATCCTTCATCCACAAATATAAAATTAAAAAATTATACTTCTCTTGAATTGTTAATAGTAAATTGTTTATTGCTTGCTTTTTTTTCTTTGACAAATGTGTTGCCTATTATAATAACCACTTAATAAAAATTCAATCACTGCAACTGTCAAAGAAAACCATAATTGTTTGTTTTATGAAGAGAAATCAATATTAATTGCAGATTTCTCCAGATTTTTAATAAGATCTGTAATTATATTGACGGATAAACAATAACAGATCATTCTGCACTTCCTACAGACACAATGTTTGTTGTTTCTTGTCAACTGACAAAGCAGCAACGAAGTGAATACAAAGCGTTAATACACTAATTTTCTATGTATTTTGAAATACCTTATATATATTTTACAGAATAATCGAGTGTGTTTTGTTTATACAAATTTGTTTTAGTTTGATTGTGTTAGAAGCTATAAACTTAATGAAAGGAAACTCTCTCGAATCTGTTCCTGGAACCAACCAGTACTAAGCAATGAATGTGAAGTTTCTTGGTAAAGGAAACAACGGTATGCCCCCAACAGGGTTTGTACCCACGCGGTCAACAATTCATAGATTACTACTCAGACGCGAAAACCTATCGCCCACGCCGCAACATAAGTGTTTTCGACTTTGTTATGAACGACTTGGTAATAGTTCTATTGTTTTAAGTAAAATGCAGCAACTCAATGCATCAGTTAATTATCTAAAGACAAAAAGAATACTTTTGAATCCTAATTTTATAACGAAACTTGATAAGAGAGGACTGAGCCGTTTAACATAGAGTTCTACTTTTAGTTACATCCTATGTGATTTGTTTGACTGTCAAGCAGGTCAATGCAAATAAAATATAAACGTTTCGGGCCTGTTTATTAGAATCAGGACATCATATCAGGGTGAGTGGTAAATGTTACCAACGATCAGAGGCAGATAGTTTAATCTCTAGGAAGTTTAGACTTCAAGTTCACAAGCTCTGTGCAAAATGACAATATAGAAAACAATGCCCAAAAATGCGCAGTGCTATTTTTACTGATTTTTACAGTTTGTTTTTTTTTACTTTTGGTATTTACTTGTTAACCCCTGATTATTTGTGATTTTACATAAACAGAACAAGATCAAGTAAACTGAGTCTGCAACATTTTTACATGTTGTCGTATTGGGGACGTTCCATTTTTTTTTTCGTATGTTGAATTCAAAAGAACATGTTATTTTATCTTTGTTGTAATAAATTAGTTGTAGTTGTAATAAATTCTTTCTAACAGCAAACATGTAAACACATTTAGGTTTAATCAGAATGATTTATGCTATAAATGTAACAACAATCATGGATATGAGTTGTGTTTAATTTTGCGGTCTGTTCAGTATTACCTAGTAATGTAACTAAATGTTTAAATATGGGTTTCTGATTAAAACTGCTTTTAAATTTGTGGCATGCCCCTGTAGCGTATTGGCTGCTTAACATTTCTTTTTAACTTTGGTGTATCATTAAAAATTGGTTTTCATTCGGCACCCAGGCACTACGTCATCATTTTATAGCTTTAAAGACTTTAAAGAATAGCAAAATAAATTGCATGCACAATTGATGCTTACGAATTTATCAATTGAATACAGTAGTAAGTTAGAAGTTCCGGAATTCGGAAGTAACACTGTAGTAAATTAGTCTAAGAATGTATTAGAATTTGGTAACATTTTCTTTGCTGACCCCTTTTATTATATTATTAATAAAGGTCGTCAAGGCCCCCAAGCACTGCACAAATTACCCCCTTCATTTGTTGAAGTACTCTAGCACTGGCCCTGGCGAAGCTCAGTATCCAAGTTCTAGAAAAAGGAATAATTTTGTTTGACAACTCTCCGCATGATAAAAAAGGACCTACAAAATATATCATTATTTGTCTCATAGGCTTTGCGGCCCTATTTATGCAAGAATGGGGTTTGTCGGGAAACAGTTTATATGAGGACTGAATAATTTAAAAGTGTTAATCATTGATCCGATTGGTTGTATTTTATTCTGCTAAAATACTTTACATATTAGTATAATGTTCCTGTATGTATTACCATTTTTAATGGTTGCCTGAATTAGTCATATTGTTGGAAATGTTATCCTTTTTTATCCTGTTCTGATACCATTTTGTGTAATTGTTTGAGAAACATACGTTCGGATCCGATCATATTATTATGCCCCCACTTCGAAGAATAGGGGGTATATTGCTTTGCACTTGTCGGTCCGTCGGTCCGTAGACCTAATGGTTTCCAAGTGATATCTAAAGAACCCTTATGCCTAGGAACTTCAAACTAGGTATGGTGATTGGTCATGATCAGTAGATGACCCCTATTGATTTTTGGGTCAAGGGGTCAAAGGTCACGGTCACATTGACATTGTGAGCAAAAACGGTTTCCGATCAATAACTAAAGAACCCTTAGGCCTAGGAACTTCAAACTTGGTATGGTGATTAGTCATGATCAGTAGATGACCCCTATTGATTTGGGGGTCAAGGGGTCAAAGGTCAAGGTCGCATTGACCTTGTTAGCAAAAACGGTTTCCGATCAATAACTAAAGAACCCTTAGGCCTAGGAACTTCAAACTTGGTATGGTGATTGGTCATGATCAGTAGATGACCCCTATTGATTTGGGGGTCAAAGGTCAAGGTCACATTGACCTTGTAAGCAAAAACAGTTTCCGATCAATAACTAAAGAACCCTTAGGCCTAGGAACTTCAAACTTGATATGGTGATTGGTCATGACCAGCAGATGAGCCCTATTGAGTTTTGGGTCAAGGGGTCAAAGGTCAAGATCACATTGACCCTGTAGGTAAAAACGGTTTCTGATCAATTAACTTAAAACGCTTAGGTCTAGGAACTTCCAACTTGGTATGATGATTGGCCATGACCAGCAGATGACCCCTATTAAGTTTTGGGTCAAGGGTTCAAAGGTCAAGGTCACATTGACCATGTAAGTAAAAACAGTTTCTGATCAATAACTTTAGAACGCTTAGGTCTAGGAACTTCAAACTTGGTATGGTGATTGGTCATGACCAGCAGATGACCCCTATTGATTTTTGGTCAAGGGGTCAAAGGTCAAGGTCACATTGACCTTGTAGGTAAAAACGGTTTGCGATCAATAACTAGAGAACCCTTAGGCCTAGGAACTTCAAACTTGGTATGATGATTGGTCATGACCAGCAGATGACTCCTATTGATTTTGGAGTCAAGGGGTCAAAGGTCAAGGTCACATTGACCTTGTAGGTAAAAACAGTT